>NW_017131720.1:0-500 GCF_001652005.2 Ceratina calcarata | reverse complement strand
TTTGTTACCTCGAGTAGAAATGAAATGTAGATATAGTGTGAGAAGGCTAATCGTGGATCCTCTTCACCATAAAGTCGCATGAGCGTGAAGCAAAGAGAAGACATCGAGCCGCTAGAATTCGCTGATACGACGTAAAATGGTGAACAGTCGCGTCTCGTTTTTCCTTGGTCGCGGCTTATCGCGATAGGATATGGAAATGTTCTAGGAGACGTGGGTGCGCTGGTACGAGGATTAACGTCGAAGATAATTTTCCCCCGTCGCGTCGCGCCAGCCATTACGTAAAACGCGGACGAATATCGTGTTGCCAGTTGATCATTCCGTCAACCTCTCAATAATGCCCTAATCTATAGACTTGTGGTACTCGAATAAAGAAATAGCCTCGTTCTGTTTGATGTCAAAAATCACAAATCCAAATTGGAATTTTGAATCTGAATTTATAATCATTTAGTTTTGAACATGCACATCGCAAATTGAGCCTAATTTACACAGTGAACGCTTGT
>NW_017131719.1:0-500 GCF_001652005.2 Ceratina calcarata | reverse complement strand
TTTTTCTTTTTTTCAGGTCCCTCCAGCCCAGCATTCGTTTTTCCAGGTACATTGGACGGATTTGTCGAGGAGGTTTGTGGTTTTTGTGCACTCTTTTTAAAATTAATATAAGAGGCGCATGTGATTGATCCCATACGATGTTTAGAATCATATTTATTTCTCTCACAGAGTTTACAAGTGGGATTATCCTTCTTGCATTCGTTTGAAGGATGCCCATCTTGACCACACTTGTAACACCATCCTGCCATATCAATGTCGGACGTACAGCGTCCGCGAACGTGTCCATATGCCCAACATTTATAGCATTGGGAGGGCCGGTTCTCAAGAGGAAGAAAGCGCGCTGTAGACCATCCTATGCGAGCTACTTGCTTGGATAAAAATTTGTATGCTAGGGTCTCGCTGCACTTGCACCACACTGTTGCAGTGCCTTTTTTATTAGCTCTTATTGGGCCGAGGATGATCTTTTCATTCTCGCCGGAAATTAATGCAAGTGCGTCTAA
>NW_017131718.1:0-500 GCF_001652005.2 Ceratina calcarata | reverse complement strand
CACTATTAATTCGTATCAATCTTTTTAGAAGGAAAAAAATGATGACTTCAAAATCGCTACAGCATATTTAATGCATATTTATGAACATACTCCATCGTACTTTCCAATTTTTTCAAACATAAAACTTATTTGTTTTATTTATGCATTGTCGTAATTCTCTTTTTACCAAGTTTTTATTTTTCAACGTTGTATTGATCGTAGCAATTGAGCAATCCGAGCGTTAAATACAGTGACAGTCCCTTGAAGCAGAATTCATATATTTTCGAAACACATTGCAAATCACTCCTGGTTGCAGAAATATCAGAACTTGTTTGAGCTGCTGTCAAATTTTTGCTTTTGCCATTTCACGTTATTATACATGTGGTGCGTGATTTATGAGAAAAAAGAGAAAACAAAGAAAGTAATTAATTGTACTGTCGAAGAGATGGATTAAAAATGTGAAAAAAAAAAGAGAGAAAATGCAATAGAATTTACTAGTTATCTATAACAATATTTCTGAA
>NW_017131717.1:0-501 GCF_001652005.2 Ceratina calcarata | reverse complement strand
TATTTTATTGGGTTACTGGGAGGAATGGAGCGAAGGTGAAGGGGTAGAATTAAAGAATGAGGATAAAGTAAGCCGAAATTAAAGGAAGAAGGCAGGTGGCAAAGTCATTTTCTCTTTCATACTAACATTTCATCATATATCGCTGCATAATTCTTNTGGGAGGAATGGAGCGAAGGTGAAGGGGTAGAATTAAAGGATGAGGATAAAGTAAGCCGAAATTAAAGGAAGAAGGCAGGTGGCAAAGTCATTTTCTCTTTCATACTAACATTTCATCATATATCGCTGCATAATTCTTTTGATGACCAGCCGGCAGTGTTAACTACTCTTTAAGCTCGTTCGTTTCCATCCTGTAACAGTAAATCGACATGTTCCTTCTGCCGACGACCAAATTGTATTCGTCGTCTTTAAAAGCGTTGAAGTACTTCTTCGCCTCGAGACAGGTGTAACGGGCAGATCGGCCGAACCACCGATAGGTGCCGTGGTGGTGCCGACCGCTCGTCC
>NW_017131716.1:0-500 GCF_001652005.2 Ceratina calcarata | reverse complement strand
TTATGTTTTTACATCATGTATTTAATCTTGTTCCATTAAAAATCCGTAATTTTTACTGGCTTGATAGTTCTAGTGTTATTTCATTTCTTAATGGTTAATTAATTAGACCATAATTAGAAACACACATATCCTATACAGGTATATAATTCAGAACGTAACCGAAAAAATAGAAGAAAACAATTTCACGGGTACCTACGAAGAATATAACCGTTGTGTAGACATTCATTACGAAGCCCTCCAGTTGGTATTTTTGCTCATGAAACTAAAATAGTAATGATATAATGCATTTTAATTTAACTATAATTTCCTGATCATATTTCAAGGTTTTACGACGTCCTGTATAGTTGTTGCCGAAACTCGTACTTGATTCAAATGGGATTAAATATGATAATCCTCAGCACGACAGCAGTTCAGGTAAGGAAAATTTCTTTCCCTTCGTTTTGAATAAAATACATTTCACAATGTTACATTAACATTCGAGAATGCACTAAAATATATCT
>NW_017131715.1:0-500 GCF_001652005.2 Ceratina calcarata | reverse complement strand
GGCGGTGGTTTTTCCGCTTCGTGACACTGTAACCAACAGAGAAAGAGAGAGAGTGAGAGAGAGAGAGTGAGAGATACAAGGCGTGAGTATCGAAGAGATAATTATTTAAAAATGCCTGACGAATAAATCTACGGGTCGGTCGGCCCTTTGATGCACCGACTATGGGCGAGAACTGAGGGTCCCGTTCTGACCTGTGAATTATCGTTCCACCCTGGCAATTAGTTTCAAGTCCAAATAGAACTGGCTTCAAAACATTTCATGTTCAATCTTTTCATTTATTAATAGAATACGATTTTTCATTTAATATATAATGTCAGTTTGGTTTTGCAGTTTTTATAGTTTATGCAAATTCATGAATGCATCAAATGCAGTGGAAATGAAGTTTTCTTTTAAGGACTGAAGAATTGAGGAAGATTTTAAGGAAATTGTATTTTAATTCAAAGTAATTTTCATGAGGTCGATTTAAAAAAATTGAAATTTCGTGCTGCTGATGTAAAAAA
>NW_017131714.1:0-500 GCF_001652005.2 Ceratina calcarata | reverse complement strand
AGCTATTAACCGCAAGGAATCGTCTATACCGAATACACAGTTCTACAAAGGAAACAATAAAAGAATTCTTTTTATTTTTAAAACTGTGGTATCTTCGTATGCATAATTTTTTTTAGTATTCTATAAATGAAACATGTTTTAAATCAAATTCTGCATTGATAAATATGTAAATATATGCATATATCATGACACGTAATGCGAAAATAACTGCTGCTTATTGTGAATGTGTAACTCAAAAAATAAAAAATTTATGTCGCATCGATTTAATTTCGATATTACAAAAGAATATTTATGAATGCAATCTTTGTTTCGTAATAACTGACCCCACTGGGAAATGTTACACATACGTATTTTGATTGTATAATATACGATTCATTATTTTTCAGCATTCACACGTTATTGCATCGTGCGCAAAAAAGTGTGTCAGATACATAAGTATACATATATAAAATATACATATGTATGAAAGTTTTAATAAGTGGTCTGAGACATGTGAACGA
>NW_017131713.1:0-500 GCF_001652005.2 Ceratina calcarata | reverse complement strand
GTACAAAAACTGTCTACTATAGCAATTTAAGCCATGCACAATTTTAATTGAATTGCGTTTAATAAATACATCAACGTTCTTTTAAACAAAAATAAACCGGGTATGAAAGCTGATTGCGTTTTCTATGCATATCCTTTTACAATATACTCCCTCATGAATATTTCATATCCACCTACCCGGTTTTTTTTATAAAACTGAATTTCCGCGGAGCCGAGTTTAATTAATGAAACACTAGTTGAAGAAAGCAGCGACCGACCGGTTCGACAGCGCGTCTAAGTTTTAACTCCGTTCCATTTATTAGATTAAACTCGCATCAGCTTTTGAGGGAAAGCACCGTTTTGGATCGCTCGCGTCCCGCGTTAATTAATCGGCCGCGTGACGCTCGCCGGAAAAAGCGTGATTTGAAAACGTCCCCGGATCCGAAAACATGCAAAAAGGATACGATTTTTTTTTTTTCCTATGTAATGCATGCCTCGTTTAGTCTCTGGAATTCAAAGCAG
>NW_017131712.1:0-500 GCF_001652005.2 Ceratina calcarata | reverse complement strand
TCTAATACCCATTTTAAGGTCGAAAGGCATAAAACAAATCTATTTACTACTACGAACAGTAAAGTATTTTATTATCTCTAACGCCTGTACCAAATTAATCCAATCCAAGTTTCGATCTTTTAACACCACTTTTAATTTTTGTTCGTTCATTTGTCAATATTGTAGCGTATGGTAATTTCAATATGCGCGATAAAATATCATTAAATCAACAACACCATGCGGGCAGCGAATAGCGTATAATAATAAAAGCAACTCTCAACGAATTTGTACATTTTCTCGAAGTACCCTACGTTCGTACTAACCGATATTCGTTAGTTACAGTAATAACGATATGCTTGCATTATATTTCCCATTTCTACTCGTAATTACCTATGACTCATATCTGTAGCTTCATTAGCGATATAAATATATAAATAAATATAATTGATCGATTTAATAATTCAAATTAATAACTTAAAACGAATTTAATAATTTAAATGATTGTAATTAATTGAATCGAA
>NW_017131711.1:0-500 GCF_001652005.2 Ceratina calcarata | reverse complement strand
GCTTATCGGCAATGATACGCGTGCCGCGGTTCCTTGTTATTCCTAATCATTCCAAAACGGTGTGTCGACCGGTGAGCGTCGATACTTCGAATTCGTCGCAAGTTCCTTAGAATCGATTTAAATTCGCTTGTCTCCATGCAGAGTTTGTCTGCGAAACGTTTTTTGCATGCACGTTTTTTGTTTCAATTGCAACTGCCAAGCAATATTTCGTTAAGTTGTCTTGCATCGTCAGTATGTATCTGTTGCCGCTGGATATTTCAGGTAATGGTCCAACGGTGTCAAGTGCGATTTTCTCGAATCGCTCTGCAGGTGTGTCTGTGATTAGCATTGGCTGGCGGGTTTTCAATCTTACAAGTTTTTGTTCCTGGCAGCTCTTGCATTTTTTAATGTATTCTTGAATATTGTTCCTCATTCCTGGCCACGAATATCGCGGGAATAAACGTCTGTAAGTTTTCGTTACTCCTTTGTGTCCTCCAATTAGGCTATCGTGCGCCTCTTCA
>NW_017131710.1:0-500 GCF_001652005.2 Ceratina calcarata | reverse complement strand
GAGAAAAAACACAAAAGAATGTTTGCCTTGCATCAATAACCTAACCTAACCCACGGAGTTGAAAGTCAAAATGTCTAACTTGCAAGTCTCATGAAGTTAATCAATAGTCTAAACAATCAACCTAGCCTAACTCATTGATTGACAGAGATCTAACCGTAATCTGACCTAACCTTACTTCGTCTTCAATCTCCTGTGTGTATAAAAATTTACTTACCTATTACAATCCCTTCGATGCATTTGGAGACTGAACTTATTTTATAAAAATAGGAGGAAATGAAGTTGTCAGGAATACAGAGAGAAACAAATGTCCAAACTGAAGTTAGAGCTTTCTGCTTATCAATTAGAATCATGTACGTATTCATGATTAGAACAAAAAACTAGTGTAAGATATTGAAATGGGAGATTCCTGACATGATTTTAAACAACACTTTCCTTAGCGTAAATGTTGTCCAAGGTTTGGTTGAGGAGTTATTAACAAAAAAACCCCGACCAATCAGAGC
>NW_017131709.1:0-500 GCF_001652005.2 Ceratina calcarata | reverse complement strand
GTTCATTAACCTTCTCTATTATTCCTAATTTTTCTAGGCTTTCAAGTTCAAGTCTCACTTTGTCTCGCAACTTGAATGGTACAGGACTACAAGCTGCTATTTTAGGAATATAATCTTCTTTCAACTTTATTTTATATGGAAAGTCTTTAACTTTTCCTATTCCTTCAAAAACGTCTTTGAAACTTTCTTGGTTCATTTTTATCTGATTTATATTCCTTTTTACTAGATCCATTTTTTCTAAAGTGTCCTGACCTAATATTGGTGGAGCTCGTAGGTTAACTACTTCAAATTCTACTAAATGCATTTGCTTATTTGGTGGGTTTGTTAAATTAAGTGTACATTTTCCTAGTATTTCTATCTTTGTTCCATCATACGTCTGAAGTTGAGCTTTACTCTTGTTCATTTTGACATTTACTTTTTTAGAGATCTTTTTAAATTCATCTGCTGGTAATACGTTTACCTCTGCACCAGAATCTAATTTAAAATTACATTCAGTATTT
>NW_017131708.1:0-500 GCF_001652005.2 Ceratina calcarata | reverse complement strand
GATTTCAAAAACAGATTAATTTTTTTTAAGTAGAACTTTACATATTTAATCCAAAATACTGTACCGCTCGTCGAGACGAATTCAACGAGCTACTATGATTGCGCGTGCTGAGAAGCAACTAATTAGCTGCAAAATTCAGAGATACAGTCGTGATGAAAGCTACTACTCACTCTTACTATTAAACAGGTATAAAAAGTAAATCTCCTTATTAAAATGAACTTGCAGGATAAATTTTAATCAAAATTGTCAGTCAATTTATCTTGCAAATTAGTTTTCATGAGAAGAATTTCTTGATTATACTTATTTAAGTGAACGTAGGTATTTCCTCAGGACTGTATTTCTGAACTTTGCGTTTAATTAGTTAAGAGTTACTAAGATATGCAATCGTAGTAAGTCGCTGAATTCACACTAATAATGTGCCATTTTATATCAAACGAGTTTCATTGAACCTTTTTTTTCGAACTTTAACCCCTTACGAGATATTTCACTGTTCTCATTTA
>NW_017131707.1:0-500 GCF_001652005.2 Ceratina calcarata | reverse complement strand
CATACCTTTCAGCGCCGGTCCAAGGAATTGTATCGGTAAGGAAACGGAATGAGAAAAACATTGAGGAGCGTAGTTACAAATGTTGAATTTCTACAGGGCAAAAGTTCGCCATGCTGGAACTGAAAGCAACCTTGGCGTACCTCTTGTATAATTTCATTTTCGAGCCTGTAGATTATCTTAAAGACGTCACTTTTGTACCAGACCTTATCCTACAAACGGAACATTCTTTTCGAACTAAGTTCGTTCCGCTGGAGGTTGTCGGTTGATAAACATTAGAACATGATCAGTACTTGGTACAGGATTCGTATTTGGTGGACTCGTTTTATTTGTAGGGAACACGATAAAAGAGGCGAGTTAAGTTGACGATCACTTTTAATAGATGAAATACGAAAACAATGTACAGATACAGAATTTACATTCCTAGCCGACGAAAGTTCGCTAGATAAAATGTTAATTGTGTAGTAAAAAATGAATTAAAAATAAAGACGATATACACTTAA
>NW_017131706.1:9025-9715 GCF_001652005.2 Ceratina calcarata | reverse complement strand
CACGACGCAAAGTGAGGTATTGGTGTAGTCAAAACTCTGATTGTATGGAAATTTCAAAAAAATAATTGTAGGAAGATGTTGGGTATCGAACTGGGTTCAATCTGTATGTACAATGATTACAGAGAGGATCTATCGAATTATACAAGCAATCGCTCGCAGCTATCCTCGTTTCAATCGTGAATAGTGCGAGGATTCTAGTCTATTGCCTGATGTCGATTCAATTTAAACAACTGGAACCATTGGGTTTATTTTGTTTTTTATTCACGTGGAATCCTGTGATCGGGAGACCGTTGAGGTCTTAAAGTGGCCCTTTCCTATGTAGTTGCAGCTTCGATACAGTGCCTGGTTTCACTTCGTTAACCCCTTTCAATCGATCCAACCAATTATCTCCTGCTGTTGACTTATGCAGATTCCTTATCAGTGATACGCACGTAGGCAAATAAACAGGAACTGTTGATATTCGAATAATTATACTACCTCTGTTAAATAATAATAGTAATAAGTGAATATTTAAATTATTAGTGAATGCAGCTTTAAATTATGTTAAGTTATGTTAAATTATGCTGTAAGTTATGTTAAGTTAGGTTGTAGTGCAAAACTGAGAAACCTTCAATCAAAATCAATGTTTTGTATAACATCTGTTATTTTTTTGACACATCTTTCAATTTTTAGTTTAGGTCATTTCGATTT
>NW_017131706.1:6920-7598 GCF_001652005.2 Ceratina calcarata | reverse complement strand
AATATATGATGTTGGCATTACTCGATTTTTACAATGTATAAGAATAGGAGACCCCCCGCACCGCTTACCCTTCTAAAACCCTAACAAACGTTCTTAATAGATTCCGGGGAGACGGTTTCGACTCGTCGAACCAACGCGATTGATCCACTCGTCCAGTGTTAACTTGGCTCGGCTCTCGATTAGATTCTACCGCACACGTTGGATAACGTCGACTTGGAAACTCGGTAATCTGTGCTCGGATAAGGACTTAGCGAAACAGAGTACTGGTGGCAGCTCAAAGGGGATGGAAGAAGGAGCGTCCGGCGGTTCGCTTATCCAGACTACGTAATGAACCGGCCACGGTGTCTGTTCGTCCATGTTATCGCGACAAAGCAACAATTACCCGCAACAGATCTAATTAACCGACCTATTATTTCCGCTAGAGAATAAACGCGATCCTGACCTTAATCATCCTCCCAGTGTTCCCTGGATTAGAAAACACTCGAACATTATAAACTATAATTTCCCTATTTAGTTTCATTCACAGATTTATCACTAGAAAGACTGAAATCACTAGAAGTGAGTGCAAGACAGATTGGGTGTAGATGAAGACAGTAAGCTTCCCTTCGAGGTATCAAATATTTCCAAAAGTTTACGATAAGTTATGATGATTAAAGGTTATGTTAGATTATTTGATAC
>NW_017131706.1:3000-4874 GCF_001652005.2 Ceratina calcarata | reverse complement strand
TATAAATATATATTTAAATAACAGAAATGAAAGTAAAAAACAAGTGAATGCATGTAACATGGGAAGAGAATTTCACAGAAGAATCAAGTAGTATAAGTCAATGGGATCGACGACAGTCAAATGTCTTGCTTATTTTCAATTTCTTCAGCCACCTACAGAGCGAAAAACGACTAGTCGTGCGGGAACGTGATACAATTTTCTCGGAAAACTTCCGTTCATTCGTACTATCACCAGGGGACCGTACATACAGCTTGAAAAAGAGACTACGCTATAAAAGGCTGCCTTTAACTGTTCCCCCTTCCAAGTGTCGATCCAGTTCGAATTTAACACATTTGTAAATTCGCCATATTTTAACATTGTTAATTATTATTAATCCAATATAATCAATTCTTTTTTTTTTAATCTATATATTTAAATAACAGAAATGAAAGTAAAAAACAAGTGAATGCATGTAACATGGGAAGAGAATTTCACAGAAGAATCAAGTAGTATAAGTCAATGGGATCGACGACAGTCAAATGTCTTGCTTATTTTCAATTTCTTCAGCCACCTACAGAGCGAAAAACGACTAGTCGTGCGGGAACGTGATACAATTTTCTCGGAAAACTTCCGTTCATTCGTACTATCACCAGGGGACCGTACATACAGCTTGAAAAAGAGACTACGCTATAAAAGGCTGCCTTTAACTGTTCCCCCTTCCAAGTGTCGATCCAGTTCGAATTTAACACATTTGTAAATTCGCCATATTTTAACATTGTTAATTATTATTAATCCAATATAATCAATTCTTTTTTTTTTAATCACTCTGCACTTTCTGTCTTTTCATGACTCAAATAAAAATGTGCAAAGGAAGTCTTGTTATTCAAGAAAAGGAAAACTCGTCTGGATATTCTTTTCATTAAACCATGGAACACTGTGCTATAGTAGATGCAAAATATCCACACATTTTTAGACTTTACGTCCACGTATAAAACTTTATATGCAAACTTCCAAGACAAATGACAATCCAGCTTAAAATTTTTCTTGAATTCCATACCAATGAAATTTAATATTATTATTTTTAATAATCCATTAGCAACCGTATAAAATTTTTATTTAATATATTTCCACCGAAATATGTAATATAGTCAGTTTGGTTTTAAGACCGTGGCACTTGACTACGAAATTCCATTAAATTAATTAAGTCATTTGATTAATGGAATTTTTGCTACGAAGTAACGGCAAATAATCAAGAAAGCGTGTACAGTAGCGGGCAGTAAAAGAGTACAGCGGTGGCAGCAAATATTTTCATCGGAGATGGAATCGATTTAACGAGAATCGCGTTCACCGGAAGCTGCCGCCGGTGTCCCGCGTAGAAATATGCACGCGTTATGCCCGCGCGGCGCGTGTCCACACGCACGGTAGAGATACATCGGACGTGGCCCATTTCCATAACAGAAACGGCGAATCAGGTTGGCGGGTATCGATTATTCGATTTTTCGAGACGCTCGCCCGCGCGGAATAATACTGTTCGGCGGATTAAAAAAAAAAAAAAAAATATGCCCCGAACCTGTGTCAACTGTGACACAGAGAACCTATCTGCGTTTATGAGCCGCGATGTATCAACGATGATCCAGTTGAGAAAACGTCGAGTGGACCGCGAGACGATGCCACGGTCCATCTATTTAATACAGTTTCACAGTTGCTGTCTCTTCGTTCTTGGTAATTGTACTGCGCTTCGCTTAATTAACGCCGCAGAGGAATGAACACGGAGAGATAAAAAGTACGTTTGGAATGTTTAATTACCGAACAACGTTTCAATGAAGCGAACGATGCGATATGGCCTGGAGAATGTAATAGAATCTTGACAATATCTCTTTGTTAAGGTTCTATTG
>NW_017131706.1:0-1097 GCF_001652005.2 Ceratina calcarata | reverse complement strand
CTCCTCAACCGCGCCTCGGATAACTTTTTCGCTAAGGAAAATGTTGTTTGAAATTACGTTAGGAATCTCCCATTTCAATATCTTACACTAGTTTTGGAAAATTATCCCTGATTTAAATACTAAATTTAAATCCCAAGATCATCGAAATTTGCGTAGATAATTCTTGCAACCTACTACAAAAATTTTTTTAGTTTCTATTCACCGAGGTTAGAATCATCTTGTCGGGCCACTTATCACTGAAATTCAACGCTGGCGCGATGCTCCCCACGCGGAATACAATATTTCATTAGTTCCAAGAGACACGCTTTCGTCTACCTTATCTCGTACACGCGATACGGGTACAATTACAATTCGGCTGGAATTCCCGTTCCCTTGTGTAGCGACCTCGCCGGAGAACAATTTCCTGTAGGGTATAAGATGTTCCAGTAAGTTCACGTCCGCCGCAGGGGTCTGTAAGCAGCTTCCTGGCTAGTAGCCCCGCCCCTTCGGTGGATCGTTCCGAATCGACGAAAATCTGGATTTATCCACGGACACGGGCTACACAAACCCCTTTCTTCCGCGTGTAACGGCCGCAACGGTGTTTAGATCAACGCTGGTTGCACGGAACAACCGACGGTCCTCTGCCGAGATACGACCAGCTGAATTTCCCCGGGACTCTTCCCATGCACTCTCGCTTTTCCCTCTCACTCTCCCTCTCTCTCTCACGGTTGCTCTCTCGCTGGTCGGTTAGCGGTCTGTTCGCAACGCGTCCGCGTGAATAAATACTAATTGACTCGTTCTGACAATGTATTCCAACCGTTCGAATGAATTAACGGTGTCCCCGGTTTGCGTTGTACCGTTTCATTTGCTTTATAGTAAATTAATATCAGGCTGCGGCACAGTGTCAAGGCTGACGCGGCGCATTGACGATGATCTGTATCAAGAAGACACGCTCGTGCGAATTTCGTACGCGATGCGTTAATCAAATGCGTTAATTATCGGAGGTGAGGCGATACGATGAATTCGATATTACAGATGAATTTACAATTAATTTTAGAAATAATTGATTGTCGCAGTTATTTTTAACACTAGAAAGACTGAAACTTAGTATATACCTA
>NW_017131705.1:0-392 GCF_001652005.2 Ceratina calcarata | reverse complement strand
CAATTGAACTGAACATTAAGCATGCCAGATAGGTATATTTTTGTTATATATATTTTAATTATACATAGAAGAATATTATGTAGATATTAAATGTTAGGTCAATGCATATAAAACGTTCATTCTGTTTCTTAAATTTAAACTTTTCAATCAAGTATCTATCATCTTTATAAAACTTATAAAAGAATATCGTACTTTTATTAGACGACTTCACAACATAATTACTAATCGAATGAATATCTATAAATAAAATGTTATTTTATTAGGAATAAAGTTTTGGTCAGTGCTGGAGTAATATGGGGTATTACTCTTTGCTGTATCTTCATTAATCGCAAACTTCCAGGGTCCATGGCATTATTAAATTTTTTCCCTGGCATTTTTGTTTGGTCAGTGCA
>NW_017131704.1:0-500 GCF_001652005.2 Ceratina calcarata | reverse complement strand
GTACAATACGCCTTCTATATTCTAAGAGTAATTCCCAACTAGCATATTATTAAAAAATTGAAAATACAATCTCGAAATAGCAGGTACTGTAAGAATTTTATAAAAGTTTGTAAAAATCCTTTGAGCAAAAGTAGAATAAATAATACTTTTCAATTTCCCGGTAATAATCTCGCTCGGTCGCGTATTATCAAAATTGCAACTACAATCCCGGAATAACGGCGGAATGCGAGAAAACGTTACAAAGGTTGTAAAAATCGTTTGAATAAAAGGGTCGCGTAGAGCTCGGATAAATGGTACAAAGGTTATCGTTCAATTTCCTGGGGAGTAATTTCGAACAGTCTCATATATTCCGATGAATTGCCAACGGGATCCGGAAATAGGAGCTTTTGAAGCGAGCATCCTTTCAGCAAATAATCGCGAGTGGATCACGGAGACGCGATAATAAAACGCGTGAAAGATTAATGGCGTGCGCCCCGGTATAGAGAGGGGTAGAGAGGGGG
>NW_017131703.1:0-500 GCF_001652005.2 Ceratina calcarata | reverse complement strand
ACTGTTTTGGGCAATATAGGTATATACTAAGTTTCAGTCTTTCTAGTGTTAATCTATGGTTTTCGATATGAGGAAAGTAGGCGACTCGACGTTCAAAGCCGCGGGAGATAATTTACAATCCAGCCGGTGTCGGTGATTAAAACCCGGCGGCCAGATTAGAATCTCCGAGACGGTCCCGGCGATATCAGCGCCAGTGAATTTCCAAAGATTTTTTACGACGTGTCGTAGGGAAGCTTCTGTGTATTTAACAACCAGTCGAGGATCAACCATGGCGGGGAACACCAAACACCGTGTCCGACGCATGTAGCCTGAGCAATAATAAACTTTGCCGAGAGATTCAATTACACACGCGATCATCGTGTCTAACGCACCTGACTAAAACAGTCTCGCGTTTCCCGATGCGAAATCCACTGAATATGGTGGAAACGCATGAGGTGTTACGTTAACTAGGTTAATTAATAGGAACAGCCAATCAGTTGCCTTCCTAAAAGTAACAGCCA
>NW_017131702.1:0-500 GCF_001652005.2 Ceratina calcarata | reverse complement strand
CGCCCAAGTTTTGTTTGTCGCCAATGTTTCAGATAAAAGTTGTAGCTCTAATTCCCAGATACAAGAAAGGTCCTATGCAATTTCCTTCTAACTTCACCGAAAACAGCGATCACCGACTGTGTTTTGAGCCCCATTCATTGCCCCAACGATTACACGGGCACTGCCACTCTTTAGTAGTGTTTCCTCGGTGATAAAACTTTGTTCTTATTAGTTTAATTTAAAAAGAGCGGTAGTGAGAAATTTAGTTTTTTGCCCCTGTACGGTGGAGCAGCATCTGCATTTAATAAACAACGTTAGCGCGAACGACATTAAACACGCTAATTACAGGAAGTACACATTAGTACTCCTTTTCCTGCGAGTTTTCTTCCTTCTTTAATCCATGCCTACGTTACACGCACCTCTTACAGTTCATTTGTACTTTCATCTGGATTGTTAACAAATTATATGGTTAATAAATGTATACTCTATTATTTGATAGGGTTTCAATTATTAAATGCAAC
>NW_017131701.1:0-500 GCF_001652005.2 Ceratina calcarata | reverse complement strand
AAGTCTTAAGTCCAATAATCATGAAATTAAGAGCGTTAATGACTCTGATAATTGCATAATAATTATTGTCGTAACAGGAGTTTATTAACGAACGGAATAAGTTTCTCGAGACCTCTTCAAATACTGATACCCAGCCACGAGTTGCAGGTATCCTATGGAAACTATTGAACAGCCGGGCAAACTTCATATGCGAGGCCACTGTCTGCTAGTCATAATGCGAAATTGCACGTTCGAGAAGCAGCTAGTGGTACGGCCTACGACGTTAAAGAGGATAATATCGAGTTCTGAAAACTTGTAAGTTAACCGCGATCTAATTACTCACTACAAGAATAGTTCTCATTTCTTCCTTTCGAAAACTTATGACAAAGTGAATGAAATCATGTAATGATTTCATTATCTATGATGCATGTGATAAGATCTGTAGGTTTATAATAGACACGATTTGTATATTAACACTAGAAAGACTGAAACTTAGTATATACCTATATTGCCCAAAGCAG
>NW_017131700.1:0-500 GCF_001652005.2 Ceratina calcarata | reverse complement strand
AAAAAAAAATCAATCAGTGCAGCTGGTAGAATATAAAATTACAGTTTCATTCTGCATACAAGAGTAAAATGGGCCGTGAAACGTCCGTTCGGTTCTCTATTTTTCTGCATCCGTTCAGCCACCGGTGATAAATAAAGTTTAACGGTGGGAGCATGGCCCGCATTGTTCCCTATTAGCCGGTACGCACCGAATTGTTTCCGTGTTTTCGACGTTTGCCTTCTGTTTTTTTTTTTCTTTTTTTTTCACAGAAAACAATGGCTGCGAGAACGAAAAGCGACAGGTTTATAACGCGGCAACGTATTTTTATCGGCTCCGTCCTGTGATAAACAAAAATCGTTTGCTTCCGTTTGTAAGACGGAGTGACAAAAAGCACAAAGGGTCGACGACTAATTAAAATTGCAAACGTCAGTCTTTCATACGTCGAACCGTGATTAAACTGCGATTTAAAAATTGTTTCTATCATTTTTCAGAAAAAAAAGTTGCATAATATAATTGTGGAA
>NW_017131699.1:0-500 GCF_001652005.2 Ceratina calcarata | reverse complement strand
GGAATAAGTTTCGATTTTATGTAAAATATGGCGTCAAGCACGAGTTTTACGTTGCAGTTTTCTATGTCTCAAAGCGAGACTCAATCATCGAAACAGCTGTCCTTATAATTAACATTTCGGCTCTTACGACGTGTATCCGAACGCTGGAAAATGCGATTTCACGAAAATTTCATAGCCTTTCGAAAGGAAACTTGTTATATTCCCTTTCGTCCACCCGTGGCAGTTAATTTTCCGCCGGGTTTTCGCCACGCGATCGGTTCGCGTAAAATAAATCCGACGTTTTTACGCGTTTTCTAAAGTTATGTTCAACGGGAAACCAGAGTTACGGTCGAATTCAGAATTGAAATGTATATTAATAATGTCGACGTATTCACTTCTGCATTGAACAACTCTCATGAACATTCTTTATGCAAATTTCTATTCGAATTTAAAAAATAGAAATTGAGATTTTTAAAGAATTATGTCACGTTCGTATTTACCTTTAATGCAGAAAGCCTCCG
>NW_017131698.1:0-500 GCF_001652005.2 Ceratina calcarata | reverse complement strand
GTCTAGGGACGCGATGTTAGACAGGGAGACGCATCGCCCCGGTGCGATGACATCGTGGAGGCGTACGTCGTATCCCGCACGGGTCAAGCCACCGCGCCTACTTGCGCGACCGTGTCCCAATACCTGGCAGCGATATGTCAACAGCTACTTTCCACTCCGCGTTCTGGCACCGGGTTCTATACACTCGTGGAACCGACGGGACTCCGCGACGTATAGTCGGCCATCGCGACAGCTTGCGAACCTGCAACGCGGCTGACAGGCTTTGGCGGATAAGGGAAACCATTGTCGCCTGCACGTACTTGCAAGTGAATCTACTTTGACACCGACTCCGGCTTTCACGAGGCTTTAGGGGTACAGAAATATTTCACACGAGTCTTCTTTTCATTCGGGAATTAGATTTAAAAATTCTTTCTTAAGGGTTTGTACGGTTCAAGGTTAAAACTATCCTCTTAATATATTTCCAGATTTCTTAATTCAGCTGAAAATCTGATGTCAGCAGA
>NW_017131697.1:0-501 GCF_001652005.2 Ceratina calcarata | reverse complement strand
GACTGGAAATATGGGATAGACTGGGATAGCAAATTCTTAAGACGATCTTAAGAATAAGCAACGACTCTAAATACCGTTCCTAGTCCTTCTCATCGTTATAGTCAAAGCAGTAGTCATATTCTGCAGAATCTGAATAAACTTCTACTCTAGGAAATATATATTTCTTTTTTGTTTTACAGTCCTTTCACAAGAAAAGAGGGACGTAAGTAAGGTTTTGGATAGAACTTGCGTCTTCACAATCATTATACTTCTTCATATAAGAAGATATTTTAAGTAATGGTGGGTTCTTTATGAAGAACAAACAATGATCATATTCTTTGGAATCCAAATAAACTTCTGTTCAAAGAAAGATACACTGCTGTTTCTTTTCAACCCTTTCAGAAGCAATAAATGTCCCAATTTCTACTCACTGCTTTTCTTTTTCTATAATTACACATGTAATCTTAAGCCAATAAGTAGAAATTAGAACATTTACTATAGGGATAGTATAAAAGTAAAATC
>NW_017131696.1:0-501 GCF_001652005.2 Ceratina calcarata | reverse complement strand
TAAATCTTTATTTATTTGTTATTAATATTAATCCTGGACTTCTAATAAAGAATGAGGACATTTGTTCAATCACAATTTTTTACCATTCTCAGTCAGGAGATGATAAATAATATATAATATTAAAAAATAATAGACATATAAAAAAATATCTTGAACGTTTATTCACTTAGATGTATGATTTCGGGGTTCGTTAAATAAACTGCCACCGATCCGCGGTTTTTCCTGCAAATGCACCTGCTCACGATGGGACACGGACAATGGGTCAGACGCTCGCAGGTAGATGGTCGGCCACAGCTGATGTGAACAGCACGTCAATGACCTGCACCTGTTGTTGTCATCCGCGGTCACTGTCACTTTCCCCACTGGTAATTACTTTCCTTTTCAGTTTTTCTGGAAACCTGTGCATTTGCACTTATTTCCGAATCCGTTGCACTTGCACTTTATCATCACTTTACTGTCCGCATTTTACGATAATTTTTATATCACTTATCACTCCGTACT
>NW_017131695.1:0-501 GCF_001652005.2 Ceratina calcarata | reverse complement strand
GCTTCTTTACTCATCGTACCGCTTTTGTATGTAACATACGTGTTATTAAGTTCGCTGATTTTGTTACTTTAACAGAACATCACGCTTCATTTCTTCAGTTAATATTTTGATAGATTAAATAAGATAAAATCGATTGTACAAGTAGAATTTCGTGGCAGGTTACGGGACGTTGCGAGAAGAGAAGACACCACAGATTCACATTTCCCATTCACATCAACTCGGTTCGAATCCGAGTATTTATTCTGGAGGTGGACATAGTCAGCATAGTACTGGGAGCTTGGATCAAGTCATGTCACCGACGAGCCATCATTCTAATAAACCTTTGAACACTGGAGAGGATTTATACAGCTGGATGGCTAAACAGCAAGAGTTTATCAAAGACAATGATAAGAGCAATTTAAAAGGGAATTGGGTAAGCAGTTTTTAAATATCTAATATTTATTATTTAAAGATTTTATATCAATTTCGTCGTCTCAGGTCTTTCATACCGAGCAAAAGTCT
>NW_017131694.1:0-501 GCF_001652005.2 Ceratina calcarata | reverse complement strand
AGATTATCGTTTTGCCAAGAACTGCTCGAAGAAGGCGTGAAAACGATCTGCGCAGGCGTAGCCAATATGACGGCTAGCTGATTGGGGAAGAAACTGGTAGATGGCAGCCGGAGAAAAGAGCAGTAAAGAGGGCACTGATTAAACTAGTGTAGGCAGCGTGTGCGACCCGACACTAGCAGCGGCGACAGCGCCATCCCTCGGAGGTATAGTGAACAGCTCATAAAAAGCGCTTCCTAGAAGGTGAGTAAAACTTTGGATTGGTGTGCTGACCTGCGGTCACCGAGGAGATACTTATGAAAAGTGCCAGCCAGGGTCATAGATATAATATAAATAGAGGAGGGGAGCCAAGCCAAAACCTATCGCTCCTCTAGAAATAGAGAAAAATTTGTGGCACTATCTATCCTTGTCTAATGACGCATGCGCATTACAATCGAATGTCTGCATCCGCCCGTTTTGGAAAAAAAATTTACGAAGCATTAGAGTATAAAATATTTGTACATC
>NW_017131693.1:0-501 GCF_001652005.2 Ceratina calcarata | reverse complement strand
CGACGGAAACTCGACGGGCATGGGAACGGACACTCACGGACACCGAAGTTCCCAAGGTAACAGACATTTTGAAATATCTGCGAACCGCCTCACATCAATCGAAGGATATCGAAATTCCACCTCCGCGGAATTCATCAGAAAGGCCACGCGAATTCGGTCGACGCGAAATCCCACCTTCTCAATTGTCAAACAAAAAACAGCCACTGAAACGAAAACCACCACCATCGCGTCGTTCATCATCACCGCCTACTCGTAGACAAAAACATTATGCGTACGTAACTAATGCGGGATCTAAGTGCAAGATATGCAATTCCGGAGGACATCGACCATATCAATGTCGACGTTTCCTTGATATGACTGTCGAGGATCGACAAAGGGCAGTACAACGAGCACGGCTCTGTTTCAATTGTCTTCTCCCTGACCACCCGACTAACGAATGCAAGGCCGAGGATGTCGCGTTTGCAATAGCCAGCACAATACAAAACTCCATAAGGACGGTGT
>NW_017131692.1:0-501 GCF_001652005.2 Ceratina calcarata | reverse complement strand
TAATACTAAATTTTAAATTTACATAAGTCAAGGAAATTATGTTCAGTCGTTTTTAAATCCAGCGATATTCGTTTGCTGTTCATGTCTCGAGTTTCAACCTCTTTAAGCTGTTCCCATAAATACGCGAATAAACCGTGGCGAGTTTTATCTCCGATAAGACGACAGAAATATAGAAAATGATTACGCGATCGTTACAGTGATGGAAATACGAAATTGGTATTCGTAACCGACGCTCGTTCCTGATAAAATTCCCGTCACCTTAAACCGGGTTATGATATCCGTTCTATTTCCCCATAGAGTTTCTCCTTCAGTTATCGGAGAAATATTTGCGCAGAAAAAAAGATAGTCCTCAAGGACGTACACACAGCTTCCGGTTGAAACTGGTGCAAAGACCTATTAGCGATAGGAGTTCTACTATCAGTTCATTGAACTTATAAATGATAGAATCGAGAAGCCTTTTGTCTTTCTAATATTAATATTAATATTTTTATTGATCGAATT
>NW_017131691.1:0-501 GCF_001652005.2 Ceratina calcarata | reverse complement strand
TTGGTACAATCGTGATCACGGAAAAGTAACCTTCCATCTTTCACAAGTTATTACTGGTCACAGCTGTTTCGGAAAATACCTCCATAGAATTAAAAAAGAACCAACTCCAATATGCCATCATTGTAATGACCTATCTGACCTTAATTACCTATCTGACTGTAATTTACACGCTTTGCTTGAATGTCTGGCATGGAATGAATGGAAGACACAATTATTTAATGTTATCGGTGTATGTAGCTCTCTATAACATTTAGTCTCGTACTTACTATGCTCTGAACGTGACTGGATTTTGATTTCTAAGTTTGTCGATTGCATAATGAGCAGTAAGGAAAAGCAGTAAGGTGCTGAGAGACAGAGGGAATCACAACGATTAACCACATGACACTTTTTTATTTAACTGTTTATGTATATACATGTTTATTTATCTACTTATTTATACTATTTATCGACTACTAATACGTCTTCTCTGTTCTCTTTCTCTTATTTAGTATGTTATTTATT
>NW_017131690.1:0-501 GCF_001652005.2 Ceratina calcarata | reverse complement strand
ACACCTTCAATTTTGCTTAATATTTGCGTATCGTTTAGAGCAGTGGCATTTATAACGATTTTCTCGATCAACTTGTCGGACACAGATTTAACAATTGGAGCTATTTTATAATTGTAAACTTTACGTGACTTATCGCAAAAAATACACATTACATTGTCGCTATCTACTTCTTCTTCGTGCGACGATAACTGTAATATATTATTGTCTAACTGATCGACATTTTCTGTAATATAAAATATAATTCGTTATTTTACTTTGCTTAACAAAAAGTTTCATTTAAAAAATTTACGATTAATTTTTCGAGTAACAAATGTACGAGCGGTTTGTCAGAACTTTGCACCGCAGTTTCTTACCGCACCAAGCAGTCTACATGTACACTAATTTAAATATAAACAAAATGTAATTATTACCTATCGAACTCGTGCTTGACTGACAAGACAGTGTAGCTTGACTATCAGATGATGAGAAACTCCTATTTTCAGACTGCTGTGATTTCACCAA
>NW_017131689.1:0-501 GCF_001652005.2 Ceratina calcarata | reverse complement strand
CAAACTCATTCCCAAACAAGCACAATACAGCAAAAGTACGCGCACCATTCTATCAGCTACTGTTTTTAACAGAGTACATATGAAGCCATAGAATCAGAACGGTGATCTTTGGATGATATTAGTATTTTCTAAGATAAAATTATTTTCATAAAATATTGGAACTTGCGCAGTTTCATCGAGTACAAGTTTATTTGGATTTATTTAAAATTACCAAAATATCTAAAATAAAAACTTGGTAGTGTACACTGATTTCATGACTTTCTCGAGCTGGTTTCCACAGGAATGGATATCTTTACTTTTATACATTTTTTTTACTCGAACGGCGCGGCCACGGCGCCCGGCTCGATGTATTCATTTACAATATGCGAGGAAGGTCTCGAATGCAAAGGGTTAACACGTGCCCAGTTTTTTACCTTCCGCAAAGCAATATTTGTTTGCATACTGACTGCCTGCTGTTTAGGGTCAACTACCTGCTTCGAGGATTTCATGCACTTTTCCGAC
>NW_017131688.1:0-501 GCF_001652005.2 Ceratina calcarata | reverse complement strand
CCTTATAATACTCATACTTATTTAATCAGAGTTTGGTGCTTTATTGAAATTCGAGAAAAAATATTGGGGCATTCTATAAAGAGAAATATCTCGATAAAGAATCAAAGAAACAGAAAAAAAATCACAGTGCTGTATGTTCTCTTGAAGTCGTACGACATTTGTTTAAATATTTTTATTGTATAACAAATACCTTACAAATTACTAGAAGTTGTCACTCATCGAGTATTATGGAAAGCCTCTTTTATCTCTCGATTAAAAAATGGATTCTGTCATCTTTTTCTTATCGTTACCGTCATTTTCCTGAAAATCATGTACTTTTACAAAAACCATTATTTTTCAAAACCGTGACGTGATAGAGCATTTTGGATCCGTTTTAATATGAGAAACTATATAAGAATCACATAGTGGATATTGCAAAAAGATTATAGGTTGTAAAGTGTGAAATTTATCTTATGTAATTGAGCTTCAGCGACTTAACAGAAATACTAGATTAATATTATA
>NW_017131687.1:0-501 GCF_001652005.2 Ceratina calcarata | reverse complement strand
GTGTCACTGTGTCACTGTGTCCCTGTATCAATATACTTTAGCATCTTTTAGCTTTTACATTATTCTATTATTTCCATATCATTTTCACATGATTTCGTATTACATTTTCGTACATGTCATATTATGAACAATTAATTTACAACGTTCACTCATTAAATTACTTCACACTTTAATTCACACGACGTTAATTCTGTTATCTGAATATTTCCCTTCATTTTTGTAAGTGATAGAATAAACGATGATATAAAAGAAGCGATCAGGACAGCTGAGGAGAAAATTTTTCATAGAGATGGATGAGATGTTTTACGAGATTACCGAGTCGTTTTATACTCGACGTCGAAACGAATTTAATCTTACGTTATCTTAAACCAGCAACTGCCAATTATATCGCATTAATCTTTAAATAACGAACAGGATAACTAGATTAAAACATGACTCATTCCATATTTTATCCTCGCCTTTTTTATCCAATTAATTTAATCTGTGTCCAACATTAATATA
>NW_017131685.1:0-501 GCF_001652005.2 Ceratina calcarata | reverse complement strand
CTGTCCTGGTCCTGACGGCCTCACAGCCCGTCAGCTCAGGGCAGTGTCGCTACCAATCCTACTAAGGATTTTTAACCTAATCTTGGTATGCGGAAAATTACCAGAATATTTCCTCAAGGCGAGAACAACTCTAATCCCCAAAAAGGATGGAGCGAGCGAACCGGGTGACTACAGACCCAGTACTAACTTAGTACTAACTTAGTTAACTCAGTACTAACACGAACCTTCCACAAAGTCCTAGCAAGACGACTTACTCTTGGAGTAGAACTGGACAAGAGACAAAAAGCGTTCGTTCCTGTCGATGGCTGCGCAGAAAATATATTCGACTTAGACTTGGTCTTGAAATACCACCGCCAATACTTCAAGCCGCTCTACATTGCATCGATGGACTTGGCCAAAGCATTGGCGATATCTTTAGGCGTATGATTGGCTTTGGATTGGATTTGACGATTAGATTTTTTTTCTACTATACTATAATGGAGAATACAACAAATAGTAGCG
>NW_017131684.1:0-501 GCF_001652005.2 Ceratina calcarata | reverse complement strand
AGTTTTACAAAAATATTTCTTGGAACAAAATTGCACAGTACGAAGGGGGCCGTCCTTTGGTGATAATAGTTTTTCAGCAGGTGGAGGTATTTCAGACAGTTGAAGGTCACCACCATTTTTTTAAATGGGTCGGTATATTTTTGTTCCCGTATCGTGATGGAGAATCTTAAAACGAACTTTCCACGATCTATAATACAAAGACATTGAAGGAAAAAGGCGATAATATTTATGGTTTTTGTAATAGATTACAGTGTTTTAATCGTGATTTCCTTTTTTTTATAACTTCCTCCTCCTATCCCAGGTAGTTGTACGTTTGATTGCTTAAATAACGAATCTTGTGAGTTGGAAAAAAAATAATGTTGAAATAAAGAGGAAGAAAAGAAAACATTTTTGTGAAATTGCTTTTCTTTGAACCTTTTCTTGAGTTTTCGATCACAAGTTTGTCCTTAACACTAAATTGCCCAAGAAAGTCATTTTGACTGGTTTTGGGCAAATGTACAA
>NW_017131683.1:0-501 GCF_001652005.2 Ceratina calcarata | reverse complement strand
CGACGCCCTCCCGTACAGGGAGAAGACGCCGAGTCGCCGGACCCGCGGCCGAGACACCGCCGGACAGTCGCGAAAGCGGGAAGGGTCCGCGGCGGACGTTCCCGCGAACGCTCAAGCGTCCCAGCGTACCTGTGGGTTACATTAAATATTCTTTTTGTCATTTTCAGGACCGACCAGGAGCCGACCCAGTCCCGTTGACTACTCCCCGCGACGGCGTTCATGGGTTCGTACAAGGGTGTGATCAGTCGCTGTCAAGGAGAGCCGCGACACTACTCGCGCTCTATATATCTTCAGAGCACAACCGGTCCGATCGTGAACCGAACCCGTCCCGTTGACTACTCCCCGCGACGGCCGTTCGTGAACTCGTGAAATGATCAAGAATAAAACAAGCAAATAAATGAATGACCCATCGACTCTTAGTTTATTGCAAATTTCATTGTCGGCGACATACCGACGTATCTCGAAAAAAGAAAGAGAGGAGACTCAGGAGAGGGACGAACC
>NW_017131682.1:0-501 GCF_001652005.2 Ceratina calcarata | reverse complement strand
CAACTCTATTTATCTTTTTAGAGGAAAGTTTTATTTTAATTGACAAAGCAGTTGTGTTCTGATTATTTGATTGGACAGCGACGAGGTCGAGCGGTAAAATAAAATTGTCCTTTGGTACAGAGCGCGACGGGTGATAATAGTCGGCATTGTCGTCGCGAATCCCGATGCAACACTCGAGATACGCGAAACAGGCTCTATTGACAGTTTGCCAGGATGACGATGACCATGCGTAATATGACGATGAGCCAGCGATCGCGCGATAAGCTACTTCGTGTATTCTCTTGTTTCGCCTCACATTTTAACCGAGGCATCCCGCGAAACTACGACATCTCGGCTGCCCAAGTACGTCTCTCGCCGTTTCACTACAGAAACGCTTCAGTATTACGTGATATGTACAAATATGTACAAACTGCACTGTGGTATGTGTCAGAGATGATGGAGTATGAATTACTATGTCTAAAGTAAGAAATGGATACAAATTCTCAGTGCACAGAATTATTT
>NW_017131681.1:0-501 GCF_001652005.2 Ceratina calcarata | reverse complement strand
GAGATAGCCACATAATAGTGATGCCACTTGGCATTTTTATGTATTTCACTGCTTTATCCAGCCAATTTACCGTTGTCTTTGACTCACAAGTGACCACTATCCCTCCATTTTTCTTAAAAAAGTCGTTGAATCCGGGCACCTTTCTTTGTTCGCGTTTGCGTGTAATTTTCGATGCACGTTGCTAATGCATCATTGAAATCTTCAGATTCTTGAAACGTTAACCTGGTTCTTGGGTAATCTTCTGGTATGACGGCCCTTTGTAGAGAGGGGTCTTCTTTTTCTCTGTAGTTTCCACGATTCATTCTCTTGTGACTTGCTTGGTCTGTCTTGTGGCTTTGATTATGTGCACGGTCGTGAGGCGCTTGTTTTATACCTGGTTTTTGACCCACCCTTGGTCCCGTGTCGTGGCTCTTTGTTCTAGATGGGGTGAAGCTTTTCGGTGTGCGCCATCACGTGTTCTCTTTTATCCTTTTGATTTCTGTGTCTCGATTGGCGATGTTT
>NW_017131680.1:0-501 GCF_001652005.2 Ceratina calcarata | reverse complement strand
TATACACTATGCACATTATAGCTCAGAGAGCGTTTGAAGAATAACCAATTGCGGTGTTTTGAAATCTGAGAAGAGCAATCGCAATAAAGAAACAAGACACAATACAGGAGCCCATTACAGTTCTAGTGGTGTCAGGTGTAGAGATATGAAAATTATGAAAAAACAATGTTCTCACAAAACTCACTGTTTCATACATATCCAATGTTTTCTGCTGCTTCGAAAGTATTGGACGAGCTACAGGCGTTGATTTTTTCATATTCTTGCTTGTATTGTGACAGGTGGTCTTTCAAACCAGAGTATTTCCTTTTGTCATTTTTATGGCCTTTGATGGAGTTTTTTCTTTTTCACATAACAAGCATATTCCATGCTTGATTTCATCGATTTCTACTGTGGGTGTCGGGTGTCGAACAGTACTTAGGAACAAGTACAACGCCTAGAGAACGATCGAGAAACGGAAAGCAAGAATTATTGCTAAGGGTTTTACGCAGAAACCAGGAATTG
>NW_017131679.1:0-501 GCF_001652005.2 Ceratina calcarata | reverse complement strand
AGAAAGGAAAACAGATAAAACATAAGAAAATGCAGTGAATAATATATGAAATATATAGTAAGTGAAACATTGTTATAAAAATGTTGTATGCTTTGCTCGTCGTTATAGTACACACGTTATTACCATAAGACGTAAGTTATCTTTAACGAAATCGTTTTTCTTTTTCCAAAGCGCGCTCGCACTGTTCGTTTGGAAACATGTTACGACGAGGGAGCGCATAAAGACGATACAAAATGGGCGATTCGGTAACAAACGGCACGATTTTCGGTCTCGAGTCGGGGGGCGAGACTCTGAAGCACTTTCCGCGACCAGTTACTATCGCGGCCGCCGTTTGCGCGATAATTTTCAGCATCGTCGGAGTCGCAGGTAAAAATTACAATTTTACTTACACGCAATTACTAACGAATTCCTTTGAGAAATCAATTAATTTCAATCCTCATTTATATCATGCATTTCTCTTTAAAATGTGTACAGGGTTCAATTGTTTCCATTATTATAATT
>NW_017131678.1:0-501 GCF_001652005.2 Ceratina calcarata | reverse complement strand
GAAAATATGTGTGATTTGTTTGTGGCTGGAATTGAAAGAAGTTAGGGTAAAAATCATTAAATAAAATTAAATGTTATGTCAAATTATTAATAAAAATCTATAATTAATTAATCGAATTGAAATTTCTGTTTTAACGTCAGTCTAAATAACGAACTGATTTAAGTAACAGTCTGGGTGAATAGGTTGAATAGGTATTCTCAATTGTATCGCCATTTACCATTGGAATAGAATAGCCGATAAAGAGAAGCCGGCCGGCAGGTCGGCGAGCATTAATTAACATCCCTACCAAACAAGACGTCAGGTCTTGGTGTGTGGCACAGCCCGAAACTCCACGGATTCCGGGTATTTCCGGGAATAAAGGTCATTAATCCTGATTTGCGTTCCAAACCGAGAAACCCCCGACACGCAAAACAACCCCTAAGTTATACCCTTCTCAGAATCCCCCATTGTTACCATTTTTCATCAGCCAGATCATTTCCAACGCTCCATCAATTTTACAAA
>NW_017131677.1:0-501 GCF_001652005.2 Ceratina calcarata | reverse complement strand
TTGAAGAATCGGACACTTGACTTAATGATTGACAGCGAAAATTGTTGATTATTTATATTGGAAAATTTACGCTACGAACGAGAATTACCAACATCGAGTATTCATTTAATTACCAACCGCATTTACATAGGTGATGTATTTAGATTCGAAAAAACGTGAGCTCGTCAAATTCATGCATAAATTTCTTCCTCATAACTATTTAACGAACCTCGTCGCTCATCCAGTTAACGCGGATCGCTTTCCATCAACGGGAACAAATATATACAAACGGCGCGCACGTTTCCCCGTTTCGAACAATTGCATAATAAACCGGAACGAAGCGGGAACGAAGAAAGGGCAAAACGAAGAAAAAAAAACCTGGCGGAAACTCGCGGGACACAGATACGTACAATCTCCCTCACAAGTCTTCAAACACATTTTAAATACTGCAGATATTTCATCACAGAAATTCATCATATTAAATATCATATTTTTTTAAAAATCTTTTCGTTTTTACTCAAA
>NW_017131676.1:10142-11042 GCF_001652005.2 Ceratina calcarata | reverse complement strand
CCGAAGGTATTTATTACAGAAGAGATTCTTATCTAGGTGTCGCCACTCGTTCACAAAAATGATCAATTCCTCGATTTCAAGTCCGTCGAACGAGCCAGGTGTTCCAACGAGAACGAAAGTGCTGTCAGTTTTATTATTCCGATTGATTTTTTCCCCACGGTTCGCCACGCTGCTGACATTCATCTCGCTGCGATATTATAATCCTGCCATAAATATCAGCGACCTGTTAAAGGCTTAAGAAGACGCGAACGGCCGACCGGTTTAGCAGCTCGCTGTTCCATTCAATAGCAGCGCTTCCATCACGGTTGATCCTCGCCGTCCAATTATTCCCGCGACCGACGCAATTAACCAGCGAATTTCTTCAATTAGCATCGTCAAATTATTATCAGCTGCAACAAGAAAACGCGCAATTTTCACTTTCTCTCTCCCCCCGTTCGTTGAATCCGTGCAATCGTTCTCGGCGTTTAGTCGCTGGTCTGCTCGTAGCAGATCCTTATCGGTCCGTCGTGTTAAACTTTTTCCACGACGCAGCGAACAAGCCACGCGGCGTCGGTATTAGTTACAATAGCGGCACCGGTGCGCGCCGCTATAAATTTTCATTATAATGCTGAGGGCCGGCTTCCTTCGGTTGACGACGATCCTTCATGCTGTCAGAACGATGTCGCGGGAACGAAACTCGCGTCTAGTCGACGTTCGTTTCTTGCACGTTTAGCTCGATTCCCTTTTTATCCTTTCATTCTTCATTTTCTACCTACAATATCGATGCAGTGTCCCTTGGATAAACGTCTGACCACAAGCCTCAACTATAACCTCGCCAGGCATTAGACGGAAAATTTCCATACTCAAGGTCACGTGAAGGTCATAATGTTAAAAGGTCGTTGGATTCGTCTTGACCTCAAC
>NW_017131676.1:9023-9952 GCF_001652005.2 Ceratina calcarata | reverse complement strand
GTTTAAGATCTCGATCTTTCTGGAAGATCCACGAATCTAGCAAACTAAACTCTTCTAATGCAGCTAAATTTGTTCTAAAAATATCTAGATATTGAAAATTATCCATGGTATTATTAATAAAAGCTAATTCCCTGACTCCAGAGGCTACCATGCTATCTGAAATTATAATATTACGCCATACTTGATACTAACAAGATTTTTCGATTCTAATTCCATATTCTTTTTCCCTGATTCTTCGACGATTAGGATTGTTTTTAGCATAATTAGACTTGCTCCTAAAATGAAATTTATTTATATAATTTACGATCATTTCGTGGATGATTCTACCTCCTTTGTGTTTGTCTTTGATTCACGATACTGTTTCCAAGAGACAGTAATTAGGCGCGTAGATTTCGAGCAGCCGTCGTTCTCGAGCGAGCAATTATTGTGTAATAAAATTCAATACGGTCATTAATTGTCTCCGTTGCAAGTCAATTACCCGAGCCACTCATTAATTATGATAACAACCGCGAGTCGCAGCGATATCTCGATTGTATTATGTATCGGCAGGTGAGCACAAGAGAATCTCGATGTACGGTTAAACTCTG
Source organism: Ceratina calcarata (assembly GCF_001652005.2). Lineage (NCBI taxonomy): Eukaryota > Metazoa > Arthropoda > Insecta > Hymenoptera > Apidae > Ceratina > Ceratina calcarata. Next base: position 9,365 of record NW_017131676.1, on the reverse strand, counting down.
ATCCCAAGCTGAACCTGTCTTAGTGTTTGGTGAGAAAAACGATTTAAACACAGCCACTCGCACTCAATCAACGCCTAGCCTCCTTATACAGGGTGTCCCAAAACTAGTGTAAGATATTGAAATGTTTTTTTTTTATACTTTTGAGGTGAGTAACTTTGGTAGCGAGCGAGCATAGAATGAATGAGATTTAAGTGGAAGCAGCCAACAGGTGACTGGTTTACGGGTCAAAAACTTGAACGGTTGTAAAACCGGTTAGTTCCGGGCATACATTAAAACATTTTTATCCCTCCGTTGAATCCTCTTAACCACCACATTTTATGCTCACAACCGTATTTTTTTTTT
>NW_017131676.1:2407-5295 GCF_001652005.2 Ceratina calcarata | reverse complement strand
GAATGGATGGGGAAATGATAGATTGTTGATAGGCTGGGCGTCCGGATTCGAGCCAACGCTTCCGATTCGCAGTTCGCGTCAACCGAGCGCTCTAATTGGTCGAGGGTTTTTTGTTAATAACTCCTCAACCACGTCTCGGACAACATTTTCACTAAGGGAAATGTTGTTCAGAATTACGTCAGGAATCTCCCATTTCAATATCTTACACTAGTTTTAGGACATCCTGTATACAGTTTCAAATCTGATTCTGCTCCGCTGCATTTATGTGATAACTAAGCTGCGTCCGATGCTTATCTTTCCTTCTCCGAGTTTATCGCCAAGAGAACAATTGGGAATAACAAATGTTCAGTGGTTAATGTAACGAGAGAAAGGCATTGAATTAATCTACACAGTTAATAGAAGATTCGATGATTACACTTTGCAATTATTTACAATGCTTCGTACAGGTGAAATACCCACGTGGATGATTTTATTGTTGCACGTGGGTAAAAACTTATTATTATAAAAAGGTAAGGTTGTTAAAAGTAACGGTCGAGAGCAAGGCAAGTAAAAGAGATTTTTATATCAACCGTTATTCTGTCACCGTTAGGTGATTAGGCCATTATTTGTCTCTGTGTTAATTCACTGAGTTAACTGAACGATTATTTATGTTTTACTTGGATGTTTCAAGGCTCGTTAATTTTTCGTCTTGTAAACTTAACGGGTCGACGCTTTTTAACGTACACGTGCATCTCTCCTACTGCTACTTCATTCCTTTTAATTGTTCCACGGTTTAACTTTGGAACGTGTGAAAGTGAAGCAGTGTAAGAGGAAAATTCTTCACATAAGTGTCTGACAGATAAGAGTTTATTCTCTGAGTAGATTCTTTTGTCATTGTCAGGTTTAGTATGCTAAGTAGGTTCATATTTTATTCATACACAGCGTTTAAAATTTCTTTATACAATTCATAAAGTGAACGAGAGATCCTCGAAAAAGGTTCATCTGTCATTTGTTTTATAACTATTTTTCATAATTAATTAATTAATTTCATAATTTTTTATTATTAATTTTTTATAATTATAACTATTTTTCTAATTTCATTCATTGATAAGATGAAAAAAAGTGTTTTCAAGCAGNAAACTACTGATGCTAGCGAGAAACTGTTAGATAGAGATTGTAGATCTCGTCGTCCTCTACAAAATGGTCCTATAAACGCCCCCCTACGTCCATCCGTTCGGTAGTTATTGGCAAAAAACGAAATTGTTTTCAAAAAGTTGGCTGTTTCGAGGCTGGAATGGTCGGATTTTTTCAACGTCAATAAAATGCCATATAATCATATGTAACTCATTAAATATCGAAATTAGAAGAAAAATGCATACAATCTTTCTTGTAGAGGACGTCAGGGCCTACAACTTCTACATAAAAACTTTTTCGCTATCATCAATAATTAATATTATATTTGTCACTAGGATGAATAAATATCAAATAAGTTTCTGTTTCAATAATGCTCTTATAATTTCAGTACAATTCATGGCATCTCTAATCACCCATTCCAAAGTTCCCATAACAAACCCCAAAAAAATAACATACAGAGAATTTTCAATACTAATTTTGTATTAACAATATCTTTTATAAATGAAACCTATTTTAAATTGGACAGTAGCACAGAAACTTTATTGAAACTTCAAAACATTGACAAATTGAACACAATTTAATTACAATAAATAAAATAAAAATTCGAATATGAATTTTACGTATAAATAAGAAACGCAGTAACCCGTCAGACAAGCAGCTATCTTCAGACTGAAACTTGCCTCCGGGACGTTACCGCTCGATATAAAAATCCTAAAGACACAAGATAGAACCCTGCTAATAATTAGCATCACTGATTGCTCGCCGATTCTGGTTGTCGACAATCGTTCGTTAAACGAACCGTAGTGACAGCACGTACGAATTACAAACGGCGGAGTTAGCACGGAATCAGACGACGTGCGTTACGAACGCGTTTACCGTCCAATTAACCGCGAGATTCGCGAGCTACGGTAGCATGTTGTTCGTTCAACCATTCCCCACTTAGAGTGCCCGATACAGTTATTGACCAGGTAGAGAATGACGACGCCGAAGTGGTTTCGTCCTGCTCCCTCGCCTGCGGTTTTCTCTGTTTGCGTAATTAGCAGCCACGGGTAGAGCAGTTCGAACGTTTGGAAAAAAGCATAATTTAATATCTCGACCGGGAAGGCTCCCTGGGAATCGTCGGGAGCCGCTCGGCACGTCTAATTGGTTATTAATTCTGTACGTGGCCATGAATTGTCTCGCTTACCGATTGATTTACATTGTCGGACGCTAACGAGGCTCGTCCTTCGCGACGTGCAGCCGCCGATCTGAATACGTACCTCGCCACGAAATTGGCCATTCGAGGTCATTACGAACATTGCGAACGCGCTCGAAGCACAGAAATACTCGCCCCTCGTCTACTTTTATCCGCTCGTTATGGTCGAAACTTGAACAGTTTCGCTTCGATTTAATCGACCTTTTTTTATGGAAGTCTGTTATACAAGGTGTCCCAAAACTAGTGTAAGATATTGAAATGCGAGGTTCCTGACGTGATTTTAAACAACATTTTCCTTAGCGAAAAAGTTGCCCAAGGCGTGGTTGTGGAGTTATTAACAAAAAACCACGACCAATCAGAGCGCTCGGTTGACGCGAGCTGCGAATCGGAAACGTTGTCTCGGATCCGGACGCCTGGCTTATTAACAATCTATCATTTCCTCATCCATTCCATTTGAATAACGATTAAATGTATTATTGTATTATTATAAATATAATATTAATTGTTATTCAAAATAAATAAATATAATATTAATTGTTATTAATTTCCTTGCATTGTTATTCATGTAGTTTATTATTCG
>NW_017131676.1:0-1439 GCF_001652005.2 Ceratina calcarata | reverse complement strand
TCATTGTAGTGCACCCATGGATCATGGTTGTTTTCATGATGTAAAAACATAAGATGTGTTCTTCCGGCGTGTTCAAATGTGTCGCTGTTTGCGCCTTCCATTCATCGGCCATATTGGAAGTACGATGATCTATTGTTTATTTCAAACACGCATATATATTACTCTCCGAGAACCTAATTTTTGACATGTTTACGATTTTAAAATTCGCTCTGTTTTAATATGAAGTGTGATTGGTTAGAAATCCAAAATGACCAACGAGTGGAAGTGTCCGTGTACAGATGGATGTTCAAATGAATACGCAAGAACACACCTTATGTTTTTACATCATGGTTGTTTTTAGGCAGATTTAGGATTGCTTGTTGCTGAGTAAAATTGTATCAACAGAGATAAATGAGTTCGCCATGCAACATTACTGATTTACTGATTCGTATGATGCAGAGAAGATCCACGTGGATCCTTCATCGTTCGCGCGCAGTGCAAAGCAGGTTAGGTTATGTGAGGTTAGGTTATGGCTGAAAGTAAAATAGGTCCTCGGTCAAAAATGGATAGTTTTGTTATACAGAAAATTATTCATAGCCAAACTCGACTTGAATACGACACTAATTCAGAACCCGGTTCCCAGCAGTGCATTTTTTGTAAGGCGTAGCTCGTATTCAATAGGCGCCCTCTGTCTTCATTGTTCTTAAAGCGTATAATCGGCATGTCGGACGCAATGGTTGCTGTCCTATTTAAAGGCCTCGCGACAACGAATGACTCGTGAGAAAACGCGGCGGGATCCCCGATCGGGCAAAACATCGCATTTAATTTTCTAGGAGAGATCGACGGCGTCGTGGTATTATACGAGAGAGAACCGCAGCCTAATATTTTATTGCCGTCCCGCGGACGTGTTCTTTCACGCGCGAACCGGCACGCCGGTTTCGAGAACCGGAACGACGTTATCGCGTCGAATCGCTTGGCGACACGCTCCGGCCTTCTTGCGGCTCTTCTTCGTCTCCCCCGTGTCCCCGCGAAACAAAAAGCGCCTACTCGGGAACCAGAAAGTTACACAGATACACAAGGGCGTTTGTCTTCTTTTTACGATATTCTCGGAAATTAGTCGTTTCGGTGATCCACGGAAATTCGATTGGTCCGTTTGAGAAAGTCGTTGACGACAGCCTCGCGTGTCGTCGTTTGCATTTTGGTCTTATTTCGTTAATTTATTCAAAGGGATCGGATTGACACGCTTTCGAACCCATCGACAGGTATCGTTATAGCGAATCTGGTCACGCTGCTCGACAGTGCTGATGGGTTGCGTGCCGTTCGGTTAATCCAGCTTGGTTTCTTTGCATTGCAATCTCGGGGAAAAATTCATTCTTCGTCTGGAGACATTTGTTTCTTCTTAGTTGGCAACGGAATGAATTCAGTGACTGGTCTGAGATTCGTATTGTAAATTACAATTC
>NW_017131674.1:0-501 GCF_001652005.2 Ceratina calcarata | reverse complement strand
GTATTAAGTTGATGGTTAACCTTATTTGGTATGGTTATTGTATGTAGGAATACTGTTATATTTGACACATCTGGAAGAAAAAGATGATTAGTTTTGTGGAGAATTTTGGTGATGAATGGTATTTAAATTGAGCGGTTAGTGTTATCTTTGTCTAAACTAGAGCGCGAATTCACGGAACTAGGGCGTTATGTATGTGGGTTCCCTAGTGACGTTCGTAGGTTATGTGGGTAGTGGTAGAGTGAAGAGGAGATATGATTTGGAAAGAGGACACAGAGGGTGCTTGGTTGGGCGCGCGAAAATTAGAATCTGGTGAATGAGGGTCTGTATGGTTAATCTTTTTCAATAAATAAAGAATGATAGTGAAAAGGGTGTTGGCTGAGGAAAGGAGTCGTGGTTAATGTGTGGAAATATTGGAGATAATGTGGGACGGATTGTAATGTGGTATAAAGTGTGAATGTATGGTATCATGGAGTTTTTGAATGTTTTTTCGTAGTTTAATGG
>NW_017131673.1:0-501 GCF_001652005.2 Ceratina calcarata | reverse complement strand
AGTCTTAAGAGAGTTCATTCAACGACACGTTCGAAATAATAAATGATTAAATTTTATTTCTCCTGTTTGCGGTTCCCTGAAAGAACTGCTCAGGTCACAGGCTTGGCCTCTTTAACCGTGCGCTCTTAAAATGACGCGACGTCAACGTCTCGGACTAGATTTGGTACCTCTTTTTCCAGCACGCTCCATTAGGAGCCGTTCCTTTCGCGAGCACCGAAAAGCGTTGACCAGAAGGAAAAGGAAACGGTTCGGGAGCGCCGACGAGCATCAGCCAGCATCACTTGTCATCGTTTGAGCGATGAGCAACGGTTTTCGCCCGCCACTCCAACGGATATTGCGCGAAACGAGTCTCGTCTACGCGACCGTGTTCTCGATGAACGATCGTTCATGATCACAAAATAATTAAAATACGAACTTCAATTTAAAAAGCTGGGACTCGATTTCCTCCTGGCAGGGAAATATGAATTTTTCATTCATTCTATTATTGAAAATAGGGAATAC
>NW_017131672.1:0-501 GCF_001652005.2 Ceratina calcarata | reverse complement strand
CAAATCGCAGCGTGGTCAGTTAAGTGTCCACCGAAATTCAGTTTCATAGAAAACTGTCGCGGAGTGAACTTCAAAGTGAGCTTACGTATACTTTTAGTGATGGAGGACGGGGACAGCAGAAGCGTTAAACGGAAATTAGAAGCAGGAATATATTCAATAATAGCTCCTGCAAAAAAAAATGGAATATGGGAGAAGTTCAACCCAGTGAAAGATATTAGGGCTAATAAAGTATTAGATTTCGTGGAATGCTAGATATGCAAAATATTGTACAAATACAAATCATCGAGCGGAACGTCTCACATTTTGCGACATAAATGTGCCGCAGGAGGCAACAGCGAAACAACCAACACGTTGAACGTGTCAGTGTCAACTGAAGACAAGAAGAATATGGTGAAGGCATGTGTGAGATATTGCGCCAGGCGGCCATTGCACCTGCGATCATTTAACGCAATAAATGGTCCTGGATTTGAGGAACTAATGAAAAGAGTAATGTATACAAGT
>NW_017131671.1:0-501 GCF_001652005.2 Ceratina calcarata | reverse complement strand
TTATATATAACGTAATATATAACAATCTGGAAAAAATAAATTCTCCTTTTTTACAGATGGAGTGGGAAGTGAGTAAAAATGCTGTGTATGACCTTCTTCTCTTCATAAAACATCTTGATCGTTAGGATTCAATGCTCATTATTCCGTTCTTATTTTATGGTTATAGAGGGTAAAGCAGCAGGAAGAAGCAACAACAAAAGAAGAACAAGATGAACAACAGAAGCAGCTGCAACTGCAACAACAGCAACAGCAGAAGGAGCTGCAAAAAGAAAGAAAAAACGGGGAGAGGCAGAAAGATGCTGATGGAAAAGTGAGTACAAATAATGGCAATCATGAAAAGGTCTACCCGTCTAGCCGGATAAATGACGTTTGTTCGCACCCCCAAATGCAAATTGTTATAAAAATCAAATTACACTCCTTTGCCCACGATTTGCCCATGTTTGTCTAGCAAGTATTGTCGTTTGTCCACCCCTCAGAAATAATTTATACTTTGATTAGAAA
>NW_017131670.1:0-501 GCF_001652005.2 Ceratina calcarata | reverse complement strand
GTTGTAGTGTTAACACCGGAACTTACGTATACAGCGCCTGTGCTGTATACTTCGAATAACGTCGAGGACGACAACATGGATGATACGGAAGAAATGGAGGACAACATTGAGAATTATTTAAATTTAAAAAAGGAACTTCATTTGGAGCTCGTACGTTCTGCTGAACTAAGTTTTCTATCTAATATCTGTAGTTTTTTTTCATATTTCTGTCGCAAATAAGAGAGTTTTAATTGCTCTTGTTGGACTTTTAGTTTCATGCGTTCCACTTTTAAATTGTGCAGCTCTTTCTTCTCTCCTCATTTCACAGATACCGTTTGCACAACAGCTAAAAACATTAAAAATGAAATATACAATTTAATTTATATAACATTTTATTACTTATTTAATTTATTAGTCATTATTTATTGCAATTTCCGAGTCTGAAATTGTTTCGGCAATTTCCTCGCTGACGGCTAGTTCGGTAATGTCCTCCATCTCTTCCGTATCATTAATATCATAATT
>NW_017131669.1:0-501 GCF_001652005.2 Ceratina calcarata | reverse complement strand
ATACGTGCAATGTTAATACTAATTAATATTTCCTTAAATAAAATAAGTTTTTTTCTATTATAGTTGTGGAAGGAAAGTAGGTTCAATTTTCTTTTCCACGTGCCGGGAATAAAGAGCGGAAAAATGTGAATTTTCTACGATGGGAGCCAATTAATCCGAGTCTCGCTGGTAATATAATCCAGAGACTCGGGATAATATCTCGGGCGTAGTGAATCTAAAGCGGGGAACTGATATTTCGGTGCGAGGCTAAACACCAGCGGGAAATGTAACCGGTATTATGGGGTTACAGTGCACGTTTCGGAGATCATCTTAGAAATGCTGCGTCTCTGGGGAAGCTGAAGTGAGCCAGAGAATCCTGAGTATAGAGGCTGTTACTTTGCATTCGGATTTCCTCCGTCCAATGAATTTCCTTAAATCTCGCAGAAGCCTGCTTGCTTACTTTCAATTCTCTTTTACGGTCCTCGTTCTCCTCTTGCTCAATGCGATTGAATCGAGTAGAGA
>NW_017131668.1:0-501 GCF_001652005.2 Ceratina calcarata | reverse complement strand
CTTATAGGAATGATTTCTATTAATATCTGCCATTTAATTTCGACATAATTAACTCTTTAATTTAAAATACATAATTTCACAATTATTTTACTTGAGGAAAAGTAAGCTTATATTGTTCAAACATGGAATTTGTCATCTGGTTTGATGACTTTCGGTTTTATTATCGTAGCCGAGGAGAAACCCCTAGAAGGGGAGGTCGATAAAGCTCGATCCCCCGATCGATCAACAGAAATCCTTCGACCTCGCGGTCTTAACCCAGTCTGGCTTTCGCGTGGATTAACTTCTTATAGCGGCTTTTTCTACTGGTTGATCTTACCAATTTGTTCTCTTGAACTTTCGACCGAGTTAACATCAAAGAGTCGTCCGGACGTGGAAGCTTCTCGCTGATTTGTGATTAGTATCTGCAACGATTGCTAATTAAATATTGAAGAAATAGTTTTAAGAAGAGAATGTTTTACATTATATTATGTTTGATATTAAGAACTTTGTATACCTGAGAAC
>NW_017131667.1:0-501 GCF_001652005.2 Ceratina calcarata | reverse complement strand
AAAAAAAAAATGAAAAACCAAGTCAGTTACCGCGGAAAATTCGACGATGAAATTTCAGGCGAACGCGACAGATGCCAGGGATAAAAGCTCCCGAGTGCGACAAAGGGAACCACAAAACCGTCGCGTCCCGTCGTAGTTACCTTGAATTGAGACGTAATTCGTCCGCGGATGGTAAGCAGCCGAGTGCAAGTATCGATTCGCTCTCGTTCGTTATTCTTTCGTACCGGGCGCACAGAGGTAAAGAGGAGGCAAGAAGAACTATGGAACGAAGCTTTTTTCCGGGTGTCTCTACGCGCCCGGTACGGTGTACCCGTCTCTTTATACCTGTCCCGTGGTCCGTTTCCGCTTCTGTTTTATGCAATTTTCCATCTCGGAGATTCGGCGAGAGTATCTCCGTTGGGACCTCGAGGCATTAATTAATCCGGGAAGAGTGTCGAGGAGCGACAGACGGACGGTCTATAGTCTTAACAAATTGCCGTAGCCCAGGACTACCTGCCCCCC
>NW_017131666.1:0-501 GCF_001652005.2 Ceratina calcarata | reverse complement strand
ACTTCCGGTCTAGCTGTCAAAGTCATTTTATGCCTCTCTTCCTCAACAACGATTTTTGGTACGAGCTCTTGAGTCAGTTCATAAGTAGAAACGTGCGAACCAGCTACTTTGACACCAAACAACGGATTAGGGTGCCGTTTCACCGGAGGCAAACCATTTTTCTCGCAATGGATTTTCTCCTTTTTAATTGTCTTCGGTCCTAGAGAGTGGTAGGTCACGTTACAGAAACCGGAAGCGTCCCTCTCCCAAACATCGCTGTCGAAAACCCGATATTGTAGCAGACTAGCCAGGCCCCGTTTAAAATTTGCCGAGGAAACTGTCTCGGACGGGTCCATGAAAACTGAAATCACTTCGCCGTTCTTCCATAAAATGAACAATGGCTTCTGGGAGAGGATATCTATTCTGGACGAGTGCTCCACGAATCCTTTGGGTTCCGGGGCTCTCCTCGATTTTATCCATAGCTGAGGTTGCAACAGCTGTGAAAAATTTCATTCCTCAATT
>NW_017131665.1:5489-6011 GCF_001652005.2 Ceratina calcarata | reverse complement strand
ACATATTAAGTAATAAGTACAGTTCGCAATTTACTAAAATGCAATCTATTTAATTGGTGATGATTTATACGCAGAAATTTATTTAAACGAATTCGCGTTATCAAACTAGAACTACTTTAATGAGATTTTAATGATTTATTTCATTAATTATTTATTCCAGATTACACGCTGCGTAGGAGGCGTCCGATGACGCTTCGAATCGGCCCGCGTTTGAGTCTGCCTAACAAGAGCACGTCAGCTCCGACTACCACCACCGACAGCGAATGGCCAGCGCTCGGGTAAGTCATGACAACCATCATCTTTCCCTATAGAATCGATAACAAGAACGCGAAACCTTTTCCCTTTTCTAATCTGAAAACGACACTCCATACTCTCATCAGCTTTCACTAGCTTTCTCGTGCTGCGTGATGGATCGCTCGCGATACTCGTTGAGTGTTACAGCGACACGTTTGATGTATCATCTGTACCCGGGGACGAGTGTAGTTAAGTGCACGAGAGTAATAAATGTTGTTAAGGATCATC
>NW_017131665.1:3696-4934 GCF_001652005.2 Ceratina calcarata | reverse complement strand
AAATATAAGTTATAACAATCAGTAGACAAAGTTAATTTTTGTCTACCCTAGTTTGTAAATCTGTTTCGTTTTAATATACGGATTTGCCGATGCCTCGAAGACCTGCAATAGACGACGAGCCGTGGTGTGACCAACCGAGAGCCACGCGCTCGCAAAGCACGTCACGTTATGAAATCTGCATTTGTCGGGCTTCATTCCACCGCCGGGGCAAGTTTGTTGCCTCGAACGTAATAGCAACCGACGACGAAATATACCTAAACGCGTATATATAGACGCTCGACGGCGACGGTGACGTCGCGATTGCGTTCTCTACCTTCGCCTCTCGACTGTTTGACAGTTTGATGCCGCGTCCAACTCGAAACTCGTTTCTAAACGTCAACGCCGGCTTCACGGTTCTTGTTTCGTATTCCTTTTGTTACCCACTCCTTCGTTAATCCGATTCAATGCAGGATTTTCTGTCGAACGTGCAACATTCTATTTTCGCGTACAGTTCAATTAATTAGAACCGACGGATCTGTCGTTGTTTTTCTGTTTGTCAGATTATTATTGATCTCGTGCGCCAACGTAACAAAAAATGATTTGAATCTGTCGATAATAATGATAATTCTTGAAATGCCTCTACGCAGTTTTAATTATAATTAATTCGGATATCAGATTTACACGGGATTTCAATTTTCAATATTCCGTCAATTCGGATTTTTATTTCCTAGAACAGTTCATGTGGCCTTCGAATTTCTTTGAAACGTATGAGAAATAATAATGAATCGTTGGATAAAAAATCGTACTTGAGTTTCAAGTGCGAGCAGAGGCGGGCACTTGTGTTCGGTGATCGAATCTCTCGTCGAAATTATTGGCTTAATTAATGCGAAACGGCTTGTTGAAGCGGCGCGAAACTAATGGCCCGACCTCTTCTCGCATATAATATCGCGTTCGCGACATCCTAGCCGCGTAGCCAACAAATTCTCTAATTATTTCTTGGCTCGAAACCGGTTTCCGGTTCTAATTAGTCGCTACTTCCGCTTCTGCGTTACCCTCCCCCGTTTCTAGATGATTTATTAAAAGGGTTGTCCTCTGATCCTTACTTTCGTGTGGTTTTTACGTGAAAATATGATTGGATTATCAAATCACTTTATTTCATCAAAAATTTATTTTTATAATAATTTTTCATAAATATTTGTAATTTTCTAATCAAATTCCTCTTCCATAAATTAAATTGCTATAAATCAAAGTAATAAATG
>NW_017131665.1:1715-3114 GCF_001652005.2 Ceratina calcarata | reverse complement strand
GTAAAGGATTTATCAGGTTGAAAATTTATCGACTTGAAGAATGTTGAAAACTGTTTCCTTGAAAGGAAAATCAGTTTGTGGGACGAATTAACGTTGAATGAATTCTTTTGAGGGTTCTGAATTTTCAAGGAGTTGACGAACAATCCATCCTGAAATTATATAGGATCCAGAAGTTTCGGGAAGTTCAGAATACGTTTAAGTCTCGGGGCCGGTTAGCTTTGGGAGATTTGTCCATTAAAATTCAAGCGGATATTCCGAGGTATCTAAGTTGAAAAAGAGTTGACTTTTTCCTAAACTGAACTAAGTTTCAGTTACAAATATGAATCAGCATGGATTTATTCATGTCAGGCAAGGTTCTCGTTATTCAATTATTCAGAGTTAAAAAACACTGTACTTTTTACATTCCTGATGTTAAATAAATTATATCTAGAATTATAAATAAGATATTTATATTTAAATTGCAGAATTTATAAAAAAAAAATGAAACATTATTATTATTATTGAGGAATGAAACGCGTCTGAAACTGAATCGTTTAAATCGACGTCATAAACGACTGTTACATAAAAATCTACTGTCCGCTTTTAACAATTCCTGAACAGTTTCGTTTTACTTATTCGCCGGTCAACCGGGAATTGGCTAAAAATGAAGTTGGCGCACACGCAGCGGGAATTCGCGCGGTCGCCTAAGTTTAACGGGGTACGAGGGGACAATTTATACAACTCGGTATGCGTCGCTGATGAAATCGAGATTATTCATGGAACGTGAGAGAGAGAGAGAGAGGAAGAGTGGGATTCTGCCCACGTCGAGTGCGTCACGGGGATAATTGGAATTTATGGATGGACGGAGACGGATGGATCTTACGGCTAAGGATCGAGTGGTTTACGAGTGGCCGATTGCGTGGAGACATCGGCGAGAAAGGGAAAGGCCCTCGGGGAACTAAGTACGTGATCTGTTTTATTAATCTTAGTTGGCAGATTCTGATAATTGTATTATTCGTAATCATGCCTTATTGAAATTTTCGGAATGCTATAATTATTTGATGTGTGGCCGAATAAAACACGAATTATATGAGACCATTGTGGGAGTCAGGAACGGAATATATTTGCTTTTTATTCTGGGGTTGCAACCTGTTTTATTAATGCCAGTTAGCAATTGGATACGCAGGCGTGCATTCGGTTCGTTGAAATTGTAGACGTATTACGACGGGTTCATACGATTTAATTAAGTTTCAAACGTGGTAGTAGCGTGGGAGGCTATCAAGAAATTCTTGTATTTGTTTCTTGTATTCCCGAGCTGGGTTTCATTCAATATCGCATTTCATTGGTTTATTCGCAATCATATTTTATTTCAGAGCTATTGTAATTATTTGATATTCCCAACGTGAATCACTATCAAATC
>NW_017131665.1:0-1000 GCF_001652005.2 Ceratina calcarata | reverse complement strand
TTAATTCGACACGAACAAACCTTGTATTTTAAGATTGTACAAAGTTGAATCAATTTACTGATTCAATATAAAATTCTGCTCGTAAGTCTCGCGTTAATCTAATCAATAAATGCAAATTATAATTATTAATCAATGTTTTAGAATTATGAAGGGCCATTAGTGCTGTACGAGGTATTTTAAATCCACGGGCTATCGTAAACGTTCGAGTTAATTATTAGTTACGAGCCACAGTATTCCAGCGTTCATGGCGTGGACGGTGTTAGCCCCATGATTCCATTAACTTCTCTACTAGGAACACGTCCTGCAGCATGCCGTGGCTATTACCCGTGTAATCCCATTAAACGGGTCTTCGATAGCCATCGAACTCATCGGTACACACATTACATGATTAGAAAGAACCTCATTCATAACCGAACTGCAAATTTACAGGCGAATACAATCCTTGACTGGCCTGTTGATTTATTTAATACGTTCATTAAGTACGTGAATATTAATAGAATTCTGAATAGGAAATCAAGGATATAATAAAATCCGGCTTTTGATTAACAATTTCGTGGGAAATCGGAGAGACTCAGAACGGTCGAAAGCGTTTGACGCGATTCTCGGTATCCCAAATGAACCGAGGCCGTGGCAAGTCCCTGGATCGATTAACGTGCGAGTGGAATTGTTAATTAACACGTCGTTGCGGGCTGGACGAACGCTGGTCGGTCGCAAAGCCTGTTCGTCGGAGGCTCGAGGGGGCGAGCGGAAAAAAGCACGCGACCTCGTTTAACCCTCGCACGAGGGGGGGGGGGGGGGTTACGGCTGATATTTAGAGACTCGGATTCGCGCGCAAAGTGATTGCCGTGTGTATTTCGACGAATTCATCTCGAGGCTTGAAACCCTTTTTTTCATTGGATTCTCGCCTCGGTGGAACTCGTCGACGGTCCCAGAGTTCTCAATATTTCTTTTAATGCATTAAATTAATAGTATTAATCGTTATGATAAATTTTGCCATAAA
>NW_017131664.1:0-501 GCF_001652005.2 Ceratina calcarata | reverse complement strand
TTCCTTTTTCTATTGTTTTCATTAGTTTTCCTGTAGCGTCTATTTCAATTTTTTTTATGTCTTTATCAGTAATTTTTACCATTCCATTTGTATAGGGAACCAATAAAAACAATTGTCTTTTTCAATTTCTTTTATATATCCGGTATATGGGCCTTCGTATTTCAATTTGGACAATGAAGTAATGGGATCCAGTTTTTTATTTATTCCTAACTCTCGTTCTATAGCTTCTTGTCTTATTTTTTTTAAGGTACATGGTTGTGGAAGATAAGATGACTCAGGATCGCCAAAAGATAAATCTGTTGTAGCATCGTTTCGCCATTGTCTTCGTTTCATATTTAATAACTATTGTCCAATCGCAATTCTAGTTTTACTTTTTATTTGTCTCTTCTTATCATGAGGTATACCGGATGTATCAATAGTATGTACTCTTAAAACAATTCCAGTATCAGAAACAGGTTCATGCAAACAGTGTGCCCTAATTTCTGCACCACATTCATTACA
>NW_017131663.1:0-502 GCF_001652005.2 Ceratina calcarata | reverse complement strand
GCCATGGACTGTTCTCGTCAAAACGAAACGGTTAAAAGTGCGGCTATTGATGTGCGTATAGATTTCGAATGTAAAGATAACGTGCTGGCCGACACATGTGCATATTGCTTGATTATACATGATCGTATCGTCGAGTACTCCCCTTTGACTAACGTAGTACGCAGATAAACTTAACAACGAAAGAGAGTGAGACATATTATTCAGTTCGCCTGAAAACGCTGACGAGACATCATGACCAGGGTGCGCACATTTTTTCNCGGTAGCGCTGCGGAGAGCTTCGCGAACGCGCATGAGCACGCATGAGGGGAATAGTAGTGGGGCTCGAAATACGGGCGAAAAAGAGGTGAAGCGAGCCGTGCACGAAAAAATATGCACACCCTGATCATGACTCATGTGACATATGTGGATTTGCAACGTTTTAAAACAATCTCAAATGACTTCATTGTGAAAGAAGCTGCAGTTTTATTAAATGGAAATAAACTCCTACATTGGGTGTTCGAAC
>NW_017131662.1:0-501 GCF_001652005.2 Ceratina calcarata | reverse complement strand
ATTTATCGACGGGTTGGGTCAATTTAGGTTAGATTAGACAAAATGGCGTAGAGCACTTGTTTTATTTAATTGAATACGTTTTAGAATCGAAATCCTAAAGCTTAAGTGGACAGGGCGTTTGTATAATACATCGGCTCGGACGGTTAAATATTGATTTTCCTTTGGGGATATGACAATGATTTGTCACGTCTGAGGACGGGGGGTAAGCCGGGGTCCGGCCTCGCGAAAGTTCACCGGGTCCCGTGTAAATAGGAGTGCGTGCGTTTCACGAGGGAACGAGGACTCACCGTGAATTCGAAACGAGCCGCATGCATAGTTATTTGCCGAGGAGCCGGGGCTCCAAGTATTTTGTAAAGAAATACCCCTCGGTCGGAAGTCAAACAGTGAATGTACTTGCCGAGTAGTAATATGGTCAATATGGACAGGTTCGGAAATCTCTTGGGGGGACCACGGAATGGCAACGGTCCGTAACAAGTGCATTCAGGATTTCGTACGTTTAGG
>NW_017131661.1:0-501 GCF_001652005.2 Ceratina calcarata | reverse complement strand
CATCCGGAAAATTAGCACTCTTCCTGTTGATCACCGACCATCGCGCAGACGGCACATTTCATTGCAGTCAACAAGTGAGGAGAGTGACAACTTAAAGTGAGGTTAACTTACGTTTCCGCATTCCAAAAGGAAGCCAAAGCGGGAACCGGACACCAAGGCTCAATCCAAAAGGAAGAAGAGTCATCGGAGGACTCGCGCAAGGGCACCCTCGCCGCCGCGACGAGAACAGCCGCGACGGGAGCAGCCTCGACGAGATCGAGATCGAGACCGGGACGAAGGGCTTGCAAAATTCCTGCAAAAGTCATTCGACGCATGGAATAAGCGGTGAGTCGAAAAACTGCATTTATGCATCTCCGGTATAGACCGAGCCAGTTTCGGTTGCGCGATTCGCGCAAGGGGGACGGTGTGTAAAGAACGGCGTTTTAAAATCAAAAGGAAGGTTTAAGGAGATTTCTCGGCCTTATCGAATTAAATTTTAATAAAGCGTCAGATTTCGAATTG
>NW_017131660.1:0-501 GCF_001652005.2 Ceratina calcarata | reverse complement strand
TTGATATATTGCGTATTACGTAATATATAACGATAACATACGGCCTCTTCTTCATCATAACGCATGCGCTAACTCCTTAACCTTTTCTTATTGGCCAAACCCAAGATTTCTAGACCAATTATACTCTAAAAATATCTCTATTGGTCTACATCCACCAATTGAAAAGTTTACGTCTACTGCGCAGACGTATAGGTTGCTCATTGGTCATGCCTTGTGACGTAAAACTTCTAAGTTCCAATGAGAATAATCCTGAGTTATAATTGGCATATTCGAATCAATCACAACATGTACCTTATATGCGCATGATCAACATGATTGCGATTTATAAGTGCCTACTTCGCACAGGCATACGGTGCAATATAACCTATAACATATGCTTCCTTCTACTAATGATATAAGTATGATACAACCCGCACGTAATAATTTTGCATTGCATGATTTACTATTGTTATTATATTTCCTACTTTCTTATACATCAATTGCTATAATATAGAACATACG
>NW_017131659.1:0-501 GCF_001652005.2 Ceratina calcarata | reverse complement strand
TGCTATGTCGCTCCACGCGTCACTCGGAGGCGAGTAGAGGCCACACTGGCCAACGACGCGAATTGGACGCCATTACCTGCTGACTTGTTACCTAACAACTTCGTAGCAAATCAGAATTTCCTAGGGTTTGGCGATATCGACCAACTGAACCCAGATGGTCGAAGTGCACTGCAGGGAGTCCAATTTCCACCCGATGCTATAAACATGGGCATCGAGAGTAGGATTCAATTCAGTCCACAAATTATTGGACTAATTAACAAGGTACTTGAGTCAATAGAATCCAAGTACAAAATTGGGCCTGCACGCGTTAAACGCAAAGTTACCGCTGGTTTTGTTGGTTTTCTGGAGGTTATCATTCCCACGGCCAACAATGAAGTATTGACAGCGAAGAGTGCACAAATTTGGTCGAGTTCAGCCTTTGGGAGAGACTGTACATGACTGAACATGACTGTACGCGTGATACTCCGTCAGTTTTACGTACATTGGCGGAACAAGCATTAA
>NW_017131658.1:0-501 GCF_001652005.2 Ceratina calcarata | reverse complement strand
CCGTATCATGATAGAGAATCTTAAAACGAATTCAACGACCTATAACACAAGGACACTGATGGTCATGTAAAGCGGAAAAAGGCGACCTCCAATGTTCGCGTTCTTTACGCTCCCCTACATCAAATGTATGGGGGCACATAGACGGATTGTTACGGCGTTGTAAAAAATAGCAAACGCGGATGTATGTGTGGTAGTAGGCTTGGGTCAACTCGCGCGATCCTCCGCGCGACGAATCAATGATATCGCGTGATCCTTCACGCGACGAATCGGAGACATCGCGTGATCCTTCGGGTGACGAATCAGAGATATCGCGTGATCCTTCACGCCACGAATCAGTGATACCGATTCTTCGATCCTTAATCCGGCGCGATCGGTGCGTTCGATCAATCCGAGTTGGGTACTGATGATGATCAATGGCCGTATCTTTCGCTCTCCTTAAGAGACGTCGTGAGTGCCTGTGTTTAGTGCGCTGGTTTTTGTGAATTTGGAACGTTGCGAGGC
>NW_017131657.1:0-501 GCF_001652005.2 Ceratina calcarata | reverse complement strand
CTAGCTATCGTAATTAGACTCGTCTGGCTTATTGATTATACGATTTGATGTTCGTTTTATCGGTATACGTAATTTATTATACTGTTTGGAAATGACAAATCTTCCTCGGTTCTAATTTAACTGTTTTATTTCCAATATCATGCAGACTCGACGTTTCCAGGTTACCGGGATAGTCCCGATCAGGAATCCGCCGAGTGCGGTGATCGTAAAAAAGCGCGAGATCGAAATTGCTGTTATAACCAGTGTTACAACTCGCGCGTGCTTTTTTATTCGCTGACTGTCGTCAACGCGATTCACGCTAGTTCGAGAAATTGCACCGGTTGCTTTCGGATCGTTCCTCGTCCAATGCACGCACGCTGTCACGGCGGAGGTTTTACGAGGGAAACATCGACGATCAGATCGATTTTTAAGAGGTAATCCTGCGATTCTTATTTCTAACGACTTGGGATTATTGCTCAACCGTTTCAAGCTGCGTCGTTACATAATTCCACACATTTATTA
>NW_017131656.1:0-501 GCF_001652005.2 Ceratina calcarata | reverse complement strand
CGCGCGCGCGCGCGCGCGCCCACGTTTGCGTTTGCATCACTTCTGCGATCCTCCGCTCCTCGATGCGCTGGATGCACAACAGACAGATGTAGGCTGATTAGAAGCTCGCGGAGCCAGCCAGAGGCCTGGTACACGCGCCGCTTTTCAGCCGCCGTCTCTCTGTACAGTGGCGACCATCAAACCCGAGTCTAGGGCCGAAGTATCGACTTTTGCCGGCGAGAGTCGCGGCCATATTTCCCCCTCGAAAATGGGCCAACCCTCCCGCCCTCGGCAATTATACAAGCGTCGAGGACCCGTAAAACGTGCAATAAACCCGCGATACCAGTAGATGCCTCCGCTACGATTATCCCGCGTCTTCCCCCCCCCCTCCTCCTCCCTTCTTTGTCCTTTTCTCTTCTTTACCTCGCGGCCGCCGTTTCCCGTACCGGCCGTCTACGGATTATCGCGGTTCATCGCCAGCTTCTTGCCCGGGTTCGATGTAACCTTCGGTATCGGTCCATA
>NW_017131655.1:0-501 GCF_001652005.2 Ceratina calcarata | reverse complement strand
CTCTCTCTCTCTCTCGATGGTTCGTCCTTCGCGCGATTCATCTCCCCGACCACTCGGGGTCCATCCGCCTTCACTCGATACCGTGGCACCCGCCTATGAGGCTCGCAGCTCGCCATTGACTACTTTTTCACCGACCGCTTGCCAACTGGCCGGGTGCTCGAAACGTTTAGAACGCGTTCCGAGGAGTTATAAAACTCGTGAAACTCGAGCCGTGAAACGAGCCTGCAGCAACTACCGCTCCTTATCTCCTATCCGCTCGAAACGATGCCAGATGGACGTGTATAGGTTCTACGTGGACGTCGTGTCGACGCTGACGCGTCCCGTCGGCTCGCTGCTTATTACAGCTTCCTTTTAATGCCTGGACAGGAATTGCGTCGAACTGTTTCGAGTGGCCAACGGGAATTGGGAAGACGCTCCGCGAATAACTTGTACCGTGAAAATAAAACACGTTCGCACAAATGGTTAAACGTGGACACCGGATAGAATTATTTTATCAGTCAT
>NW_017131654.1:4995-7671 GCF_001652005.2 Ceratina calcarata | reverse complement strand
TTTTCATAAAATATTCAAATACTATTCGAATATGAAGAAAGACATTCATTGATAGCCATATTTGTTACACAACTCTATAAACTGAAATCCAATTAAAACCACCAACTGGTAAAAAGTGTGAACAAATCTGTGCTGTAGCATCCCATCATTTACCGGAACATAAAAAACATAGTGAAAAATAATTCAACTAAAATCGTCGGTTTTAAGGAGAGATATCCGGAAGCCAAATAGTGGAGATAGCCCTCATCCCTAGTTTCCACCGTTCCCAGGTGGGTGGAGGGTGAAAACGATGGAAATAAAATTTCAGCCAGGCAGTAACAATAAACCGCAGTCTCGTCGAGACGTCCACCAATGGCAGAGTTAGTTAGAGGGTAGGTTTCGACTGGGAGTTACTGCGATTGGTCGGGTTCTCCGCCCAGGGGTTGCATCGATCATCCCCTCGCAGCTTCGGTTTCCTTAGCTATATAAACCAGACTCCCCAGGGACACCAGCGATAGTCAGACACCCTCCGCATCGGTCGTCGCCGTTACCGTGAAGTGACTTCGGGCCTCATAGTTTCGATTGATTAAAAAATATATTTATAAGATTTGGTTGGTTGATTGGTTGGTTGATCGACTTGAAACAAGTGAATCCTTGCTGTGGATCCTTGGGGGTTTGAGAAATATTTATTCAAGGGTTGCAAGTGAGTGGGATTAATGAGCTGGTGAAGAGGAGCAATTATGGCGAGCCATTCGAGTTTTGAGTATGAGGATAGGAGTCAGAGGATGAGGCACAGGGTCGGCACTACTTCCAGAGCGGCTGATTCTACTGTCGCTTGCACTAGGTATGCTCGATGTTAATCTCCTTCTAAATTCTTCTGTTCTATGAAGACGTTTGTTCTTACCAAAAAACAGAATTTGCATCTGACTCCTAATTGTTATCAATTTTCATCTGATTTTACATTCTCATATCTTAGGAAGACGTTTGGCTTTACCAAAAATCTGAATTTACATCTGATTCCTAATTTTCATCTGATTTTATATTCTCATGTCCTATGAAGATGTTTGGCTTTACCAAAAATCTGAATTTACATCTAACTCCTAATTCTTATTAATTTTTATCTGATTTTACATTCTCATATNCTTCTTTCATTAGATCGTGGGTGGGTGGTTCAATACTAAATATCGTTGGTATACTAATTTTAATACTAAATATCGTTGGTATACTAACTTAAATACGAAATATCGTTGATATACTGCCTTAAATACTAAATATCATTGTTATACTAACTTAAATACTAAATATCGTTGATATACTAACTTAAATACTAAATATCATTAGTATACAACACTATCAGTTCTCACGGTTAGTTCTAGTGTTAAGAACGGTGATTGCGATTTTTAGCAGCATCAACTCGGCTTTCGACGAGCTACGAGTCCACGTGCCAACGTTCCCATACGAGAAGAGACTGTCGAAGATCGACACCCTTCGCCTAGCCATAGCATACATCGCTCTTCTCAGGGAAGTGTTGGCTGCCCGACTCGACCCGCTCACTTACGTCGAAAGATGCCTCAGAGGCGAAATCAATGGCGAGCGTGCCGAGTGGAACACCAGCGGTGAGGAAACAAATTCTACTAAAAATAAACTCAATCAAATATAGTTAATTCATTGAAAATTATATAAATTGAATAAATTAATTGAAGCAATAGAAATAATTATTATAAATTTTTATAAAACAATTGCCATTAAATTTGACAAATTATAATTAAGAGTAATTTTATTCTCATGCTATTCCAGATCTGACAGCACGGCTCTCGTGGATAAACTGGGAGAACTTGGGTGTGAATCCTAATAGGCGATCGGTATTGACGACGCTCGCCCTGACGACGGACAATATGAATTGAAGCTGAAAAAACGGGGACGATGAAAATCGCAGGATTCTCCTTTTCATTGTAAATAAGACCCAGTCGAATAGAGGGAACGAGCGCCACTCGAGGACGTTATACAATTTGTATACATTTCAGTTCTAGTCTGGACGTGCAATACGAGCGGATATCACGTTACGTTTCGTACATCTACGTATAAGTATTCGTGTACATCGGGAGCATATAGCTGATCTAGTTTTAGTATTTTGTTTGGAATAAAATCAGGAGGCTACATCTCTCGAGTTTCATTCGAGAACCCACAGCATTTCCTAATTCAATTCTACTTGATGTCCTAAAATTATTGGAAATCGGTTAATAAATGAAGATCTGTTTAATTCACTTTTAATTTATTGTAATCGCTCTTAAGAATGTCTAATTGCTATGAAAAACGTATTAGAAATGAAGGAGTGGCTAAGAAAAGCAACCATGACTCTGCACAATTTATTATTTTTAGGAATTCAAAGGTATACACCGTCACGAGAGAGCAGACCCGTTTTGCCAACTTGGAGGTAGTGGAGATAACCGATTACGTAGATTCGAGTAATGGCGACAGCATTAGGGAAAAAGAGAGATGCGCACAATGAGCGAAAACTGGTCTTTGCGCAGATATGCTCTCTCGTGACGGCGGTTAGAAGATTATCACGGCCACAATCTACTTATTAAAGTAGACTGGATATCAAAGTAGGATAGATTTGATAGATTCGAATTAAGGCAGTTGTGTTAGGATAGTCAACCCTTTTAACACGATGTTCATTTTTGTAATATATAAATT
>NW_017131654.1:1221-4742 GCF_001652005.2 Ceratina calcarata | reverse complement strand
CTCATATTTTGCTCTATTTTTGCTATCGATAAAACAGAGCAAAAAAACGTTAAAATTTTACCGACGTTAGAAAAGTCACGTGACCACTCTAGCCCCTTAATACAATAATTATTACAATACAATAACAAAATCTACAATCCAATTTTGAAAATAGTAAGTAATCGAACACCAAGTTCGATATCCAGATGACACTATCGTCTCCAGTATTCGGGAAGGGAAAAAAACAAAAGAGCGTAACATGTGCCAGTCGAGCCAGTGTATCGGTATCGGTTAGGTTCATCGTTTTGCAACGACAAGCAGTTTTCCTTCAATCAGCAAGTGTCGCTACAAGTTCAAATTGAATCCTGTTCCCAGAAACCAATCAGTGTTCTCTAATCAATTTTCACATTAATTTCGAACCTATCCCAGACGAAGTTGTTCCTTCGTCAGGTTTCGTGTTGCGAACAAAGTATCTCTGGTTCGACCAGCACCGATTGATAAGTGCGAACAGATTATTCTCACTTCTTGTCCGAGAAGAAGCGAGACAGTCATAAGATGGAGGGAGATAGTCGCAGGGACGAGTCCGAGGATGACGTGAGCGTGATTGCTGTGATAGGAAAAGAAAACGATCGAGCCTACCGGGGTGACGAACGATCGGGAGAGAAACAAGAACAGGAGGATCGATGGGTGTTCGAGTTGAGCGACGAACGATGCAAAATGGCACTCCGTAAGCAGTTCGACCTCGACTCGTTGTCGACGGAGACAGAGGAGTACGAAGGGATCGAGGTCCTTCAAAAACTCCCTCCGGGGACGATAGTCATCAAACAGGACAAGAAGTATAAAGACGACAGCGATTACGTGAGGGACTCCACTGAAACCAGCAGTGGTGGCTCCACTTCTGGCAGTGGCCCACCCAAAGTCAGGAGGGTCCATCGGGCTACGAGGAAAACGTACGTTTTCCATTATTCTATGATTTGTCTCTTTAGAAATATCCTTTTTCTTTGTATTTATTCAAATNTTATTATCATTTCAATAATACAATTATTATTTAATTTTTCTTTAATTCTTTATTCATTGCATTTTCTAAATTTTTTTCAAATATGCTTTATTAAATTATATTTAAATATGTCTCTTCTTACATTCTTACATACAAGAATAATCAAAAATGTGTTTTTTAAATTAACATTAGATACATTTCTTAAAATCATTCTCTTCTTCTTTGCAAAGATTAAAATCCTGACTCTTAATATACTAATTAATAAACTGTGAATTTCTGTGTATTTATAAAATATATAAAAGTACTGAATTAAACGTATCCTGCAGGTCGGTCTGGCTGCCGAGTACCTGGGGCGATATTTCACAAGTCTGGACGGTTTTTCATATCGAGAGATCGTCGATCGACCAGAGATAGAAGTAGTATCCGTGGACCCCCGCTGTGACCTTCTATCCTCATCGAAGAAGCGTAGCAGAAAAAGCAAAAGCAGATCAAATTCGAGGACAAGTCCTTCTGACAGTAAATCCTTTGAGAGCTGCATGCACGAGAGTCTACACTGCGTTTTGGGTTATTGTTCTCAATTAATGACACCGTCGTACGAAGCAAACGTCGAAGGGAAGTTAAACGTCTTAAACGACATCATGAGATCGTCAAACACTCCAAAAGAAACTGAGAGTACCAACACAAACGACCAAACAAGAAACGAGCCTTCCGTCAGTTCCAAGGAAGGATTACAAAAGTCCGAGGAGAATAAATTTCTAGATAATTACACGGTGGCTATGATACCCCAGAACAGCTTCACGCAGATGCCAAAGGCGAGGTTATTCCCCGCTCAGAAGGTCTACGTAGCGAATTCGCAGAAATCCATCGCCTTCGCTAATCTAAAAACGTTCCCATCTGGCCAGATGAAGATTCAAGACATGATGCGGTCGTCTAAGACCCCTTTTATTCTCGTCAACCCTTCAGAGGTGAAGGAGAGCCAAATTCTTAAGCCAGTGAATAACGTAAACGTGATCAAAGTCGAGGAATCGTCCACCGAAGAGACTTTAGGAGAATTATCCTCAATTTACACCAACGACTCGAACGACTTAAATGCCAAGCAGGCATCGAAGAAAGGGAACAAAGTCGAGTTCACTGTGACTAAATATTTGCTGGACAACATGCAACAGACTAAATTTCAAATTGGCAGAGACTCCACTTCTAATGAAAAAAAGTTATTCAACGAAACTCCTAAAGAGTTAAACACGAAGAGTCCTGCTGGTTCTAATAAAACTTGGAGCACGAGTGACGCTGCAGAGATTGCAAAGATCCTCTCAGAGTACAATAAAAGCAATTTAAAACGCCCTGCCATTGAAAACCAGACTTCCTTCTGTGGCATGAAGAACATAAGAGTAAAAGAATTGTCTAATAAAGACGAGAATCCAAAGCAAGGTTTCAGTGAAAGCCCTACAGATAGAAACGTGAATATAACATTTCCTCAAGGAAAGTGGCGACGGTTTCACTTAACAGTGGAGAAGTTGAAGGATCTTAAAAACAGCCCCAGTGAAAAGAAGTCGATTTCCACTGTGCAGAGCAGGCAGTCGATTTTTAAAATCGATCAGAGTGGCGAAACTTCTGAGAAGAGAGTCGAAGCTCCCAGATTTGAAACGATTCAACGAGGCCAGTCGAGTTTGCAAGAGGAGAGCACGTCTATGGTGAATGATTCCTGTAAACCACAAAGACAGTCTTTGCAAGATTTATTAGAGAACACTGCTATGCTGTACTGTGCAGCCACTGGCACTCATCAGGATGATTTATCCAGTTACGTTGATAGTTTAGATGTTGCACAGAGTACACAATGGCTAGAGATCTGTAACAATTATATTATTTAGCTATCGTGTTCTATTTGATTAATTAATAACGTTAGTTATTCATTTTCTTAATCACAAGATTATTTAACTTCATGTATTATATTATTTCTTTTAATAATTATTGAAGTCCGTATTTAAGTTATAGAAAGACAAGGAAGGTCTCAGTTCCTTTATTTAAAACAATTCACATATCTCTACGTAAGTAGAATTATACAAATTAGTTAATTCTCGCAAACGTTACAAATTATTTTAGACTCTAATTCGTGCTCGGTTTTCTAGTTCACTAAAAGAGGTGCTGTTTTAATCGATACCCTTAGAATTTCATCGTTCTCGAAAACGATAATCAATTTATTTAAATGATATCCGCGGTTCTTTAAGTTGAAATGATTGTAGCACAGTTAGTTAATTGGTATGAAAGGTATTGGTTTGTTGATTCTGCTGGTCAGTACTATGCCGCCATTGATCCCAGCGTGAATCAGGATCATACAAACGACTAGAATCGCAGAATAGAGGAAGAGAAGGGCGATTATACCGAGGCTCCGTTGTCAGTCTCTGTTCTGCCTTCGTTTTCTATGGGCGTACCTGCGAAACGAAACGTTCTCAAGTTAACTCAGGGAGGCCTTTAATTATTTTTCTACTTGCAGGACGTTCGATTTTTAAATGGGTGTCTGACATTAAATATAATAAACGTTAATAAT
>NW_017131654.1:0-551 GCF_001652005.2 Ceratina calcarata | reverse complement strand
TTTCTAAGGTACATAAACTTTTATGATTGACTGTATAGCCAATACATCCTTAAAATCTGCAATTACTTAGTTGCCAACCTAATATAAACCTTACTCGTCTGTAATTATTTTTTCTAAAAGTTCACTACTACAATTGAAAGACCTGTAAAAGCATGTTCAGAGCGATGCCCCAAACATCAATACTGCAGCAACTAGTCTCGGTCTGCACCCTCCGTTTGACGGCACTTCCGGAGGACAGTCTAGACTTCCTTGACTTGGTAGCTGTTAAGACGACAGTGAACTGCATTAACGACCACGCCCAAATTCCTAACGTCAAGTAAACAAGCACTGGTTCACGTGCTATTCGGTCTTCTTTGAATGAATCAAAGAATTCAATTATATCCGCTGCTGTCCCGATGTAAACCAACAGCAATTGGCTCAGTTGGTCTCTGGTCAGATCTCCCTTCGGTAACATCCACCTCCCGATTATTAGTATCAACATTAAAAATTGTTCAATTAGGGTGACCCAGGTCTCGGTCGATATTTGAATGTCAGGCAAGTGTATGTTCACC
>NW_017131653.1:0-501 GCF_001652005.2 Ceratina calcarata | reverse complement strand
TGGTTAATTCAAAAGTATCTTCATGAAACTAGTTCAGTATAATATATTAGTCGAACCACAAATAAGTGATATTACGGTAGAATATCTGGACATGTCAAGCGGACGTTCCAGTTACACTTGCGACGGCAATTGCTAACTAGTGTGTATAGCTAACTCGGTATAATATCTACAATACGTATTTGACCTTGACATTGAAGCGACTCTCGAGCGTGTATTTTACTTTCGAAGCATAGAATCTTACCCTCTTCTCACTTTGCAAGTAAACGTTTCCGATACGATAAATCAGATGGGAAAAGTCAGGCGGGACTTGAAATGGTAAAGATAGTTATTTTATTCATTTTTCTGCTTCTCTCTTTATTGAGGATAACGTTTGAGCGCCGCCTGGAAGTAGGCAAGCTCTACTCGAGCACCGAAAATCATCAGTCATGAGAGAAAACAAGAGATGTATTCACCTTCGTAACGTAAAAATCAGAAAACTAAATATATTTGATCGATAAGAGC
>NW_017131652.1:0-501 GCF_001652005.2 Ceratina calcarata | reverse complement strand
ACACGTTTCAAATAATAAATGAATATGCACTTCACAGATCCTCTAACTACGTATTTACTCGTTTGTAGTAAACATAATGATGTTCGTGAAATCGTTGGTGAAAGTGATCGATGTGAGCTGCGATCTTAAATAAATTACAGTGTAAGTGATCCACGTGTCCATCGTCCTTCGAGCCTGTTAGATGTTCGTGTCAAGATCGGTTCCTCCTTCGTCCCGATTTTCACGTCCTCGTTGCATCTTTCTTCCAATTAGCCGGGGCTGGCAATTTCCGGTTGACACGATCTATATTGGTTCTACTTTTGAAGCATTTGCGGCAAGTCAGTCGCCAGAACGCAAGTCTAAAGTCGGCTGAGTAGAAGGCATATATGAACGGATTTATGGCCGAATTAATCCATCCTGAAATTAACAAGGTTTAATTACTTCATCTTCGTATTACTCATATAATTAATTACTTATGTGTGATTATTATATTGATTATTTGTGTCTTATTGAGATATGATA
>NW_017131651.1:0-501 GCF_001652005.2 Ceratina calcarata | reverse complement strand
TTGTTAGGATGAATAATATTTACTATATATTTATTGAATTAATCCAATTTCCATGCCAGTTTCACTCAATTATCTGACGAATGTATATCTCAAAAACAAGAGAACTGGTAAATCAATTCAACAATAAAATTACTGACTTTTCTTATCGTTGCAAAATAAATTTAACGCGAGGCAACGATTTCAACCAGATTTGATAACAATCGCACGCATACGTATTCGCCTTGTCTTTATTATATTTATTAACCCTATCCCTTTTGCTAGAGCTGAAGAAAAAAGGGACTGGTATTTTACAGACGGAATTAAATTCTTTCCTTGGAGACTATGCAATGTTATTCCAACCGGCAGTTTAACTTATCGCGGCGAGTAACCTGTTCGCGAGGTTTATCGGCTAATTCCAGTTTCTCCTATCGTAAAAAATCGCCATTCCCTCTTGCGTTCCTATTAGAATAAAACAATAAATGTTCCCGGCATTTCATAAACTAGTCCCAGTGTATAAATAAT
>NW_017131650.1:0-502 GCF_001652005.2 Ceratina calcarata | reverse complement strand
CCCGAATCGATGATGATGTGTGGTCTTTCAAGGACCAACGCGGTGTTTTGCAAATTCCATATCGGTGGCAATTTCCCCGGCTTCGCGGCTTTCAATTTCGTTTTAATTGAACAAGTGGATCAGTCCAGTCGATTCCACCGTGATTTTATTACTAAAAACCACACTTGGCCAGATTTCAATTAACCAGTGAGTGTGGACAAATTCCTACTAGCCAGTGACGACTGGCCACAAAATTGGCTTTNCCCGGTCGTCGTTCACTAAGTTCTCTACCGGGGAATTCGCATTTGGGTTTTCTACAATTTCGAAACGGTAGAACGGATTATAATGCGAGCATTATTTCTGATGGGTCGCGTAAAATTGAATACGCGCGCAAACGTTCCTCGGTGAGTCTCTCCCGGTGCAATTGATGTGAACGGAAAAGTATCGTGTGTACAAAGATGAACGAAGGTGTTAGAATGAGCGCCCTTGCTATACGGCCCTGTTACCTCTCCTACCTTTGTTG
>NW_017131649.1:0-502 GCF_001652005.2 Ceratina calcarata | reverse complement strand
GAACGCAGTAATATGTTTAGAATCTTTCGACATCGGTACCTGATAATACTTAAATTTAACTATCCTCGGCATAGGATATTGTCGCTTAACTGTGCTTTTGTTTACCGCTCTATAGTCTACACACATGCGTACATCACCCGTCTTCTTCTACACGAGTAATACCGAACTCGAAAATGGAGACTCGTTCTCTTCGATGATATTAGCATCTATCAGCCCTTGGATGATTTCGCGTTGTTGGTGTTGTTAGCAGGATGTGTACGACAAAAGGCGAATTCAGTCGTTCGCATGTGGTAAGTGTATTACTGGAAACTGTCCCTTGTCATCGGTTCGAGTGTTCTGCACGTGAAGAAGTTTTAAGGACGACAAGGAAACGAAGACCGGGTTTAGTTGAGAAATACAAACACATTTTCTCTAACGAACTTGTCCTCCGAGTGGAGAAAGATTTTCTTGAAGAAAATCTTCGAGCGAGCGATCAGTTGGCTTCGCCTTGCGTCACTAAACA
>NW_017131648.1:0-502 GCF_001652005.2 Ceratina calcarata | reverse complement strand
TTTTTTGACTGTACATGCAAGAAACGATTACTTCCTCGTATGTTAATTAAACGTACTTAGGCAGATGTCAATATAATAACTATGATTAATTGTATTGCAGGTGGGCAACACTCTAGTAATAATTGCTGTGATAACAACGAGGCGCCTACGATCCGTTACTAATTGTTTTGTGTCCAGTTTGGCTGCAGCGGATTTGTTGGTTGGTTTGGCTGTCATGCCGCCAGCAGTAGTGCTACAGGTATATGAAAGTATTTATAATACATAAATACTTGAAACATAGTAGAACCTCGATTATTATCCAATCAGTCCGGGGGCACCTAGCGCTGTTCGGATAATATAGGCTCAGGTAGTGACCCTTGAGGGACGGACTACATAAAATATGCCTAAACCGGAAGTTGCATGATCATGTTTTTAAGTTCGAATGCGACAACCTATAGGCTCGCATGCTATCCCGCGGTTCGAAAAAACGAGGTTCCACTATTATAATAAAGTCTCTCTCTCT
>NW_017131647.1:0-502 GCF_001652005.2 Ceratina calcarata | reverse complement strand
CATTATTGCTTCGTCTCAGATAGAATCAGATCATTTATTATAAATTATGAAATACTAGAGATTCCGACAGATAGAAGATTTATATTATCTAATCTAGCGAAGCGAAGAGACAATTAGAGATTTTATATAACAGATCTTAATACACTGGATGCTCTTATTGCTTCTGTGACGGTGTTATCATCGTCGTTGATGAAGAGGCGTGTTCTGTTTTACAGTGATCACGTTGTCATTATCAGTATCAGTGGAACGGTTGGGAAAAGGGGTTAAACAGGCCTCCCGGCATCCTTTCCGCGAGTCAGATAAACGGTCGAGACAATGACGACGCGATAACGGTCTGCTTTATGGCGAGTATCCATTCCAAGGTGTACGTGGGCTGAATCCGCGCACCGCACACGCCACATGCCATACTGACCTCGAGCTTTCCCTTCGTCAAATTCAACATATTAACTTTCAGCCTCTCCTCTTCTCACATTTTTACTGTTCCGTCTTAGAACAATCGTTC
>NW_017131646.1:0-503 GCF_001652005.2 Ceratina calcarata | reverse complement strand
CTAGTCAGGTAGATGGAGAGCAGAGCGGATCGGTTATAACTTTATTTAAGAAATGTCGGGGAGATTTAATCTGCATTACAGAGCAGAAAGGAAATTATTATTATCCTTACAGGATGGCAGTGCTTAGACTGGAGGACATCAGGGTTCCAAGGAGGGTTCCAANAAGAAACCAGGCATTGGAAGCAGAGAGGAGTGAGTCTGAAATCGGTATATATGTGACAGGCTAAAATGAGCTAAAAATTGCAACAATTGAAACAAATGTAACATGAACTGTTTATCTTGTCAATAATAAATAAATAAAACAGCATAATCACATAAATTACAATCAATCAACCCTCTTAGATCCCAATCAACTCTCTTTGATCCCATATCTCTAATAAAAGCTAAGGAAATTAGATAAAGACCTGAGTTACCGATTGTGGACAAAGTACGTTAATACGGATCGTAAAACTGATCAGACAGTGGATAACTCAAGGTCCCTGCAAAAGACAGGCCATGGACAA
>NW_017131644.1:0-502 GCF_001652005.2 Ceratina calcarata | reverse complement strand
CTTCTCTTATAGAGACTCAATTTATATAATAATCCACATAATTTGTGTCTCTTGCAAAAATCATTTTGATTATGAACTTATTTTGAAAGAAAAACACTTCCAAAAGTGGATCGAGGGACTGTGGAGTTTTATTGCTTGATGTCTGACTGCAAAATGGTACCCCAGGCATGGCCAAAGGTGTCACGACCTTCAGAGGAAGCCTAAGTGCGGATGCGTTAAGTAGTGTGAGCGCATTATGGTCTGCAGTGTTACTGTGACTGTGGCACGAGGTGGGGAAAGCTGTTGGAGTAGGGAGAAATGAGTTGGCCATGTCTGTGGTACAGGGACCGCAATTTGCATACACGGTTATTGTCCCGAAACCGCAAATACAGATTTTATTACTGTACTTCCATCCAAAAGTGCATTCTATATTTTTTCTGACGAATCTGATGTCATCACGATTTTTCATTACTGTTTTTTTAATTATCAAATGGCTTTTTTGTTATGTATAATTTTTTTTATG
>NW_017131643.1:0-502 GCF_001652005.2 Ceratina calcarata | reverse complement strand
GTGCTTAGATAAAACCTTATAAAACGACGGGTCGAAAACATTGAATTAAACGTTAAAGCGATTTTATTTTAAGCCTGTCCAATATACTTTGTTACCGTAGTAAATAAATGACGTGTCGATTTATCTTGCGGTAAGAATGTTAACAGGGGCAAAAGGCGGTCTATCATCGTCGATTAAATTGGTCGATAGAATTTTCTACAGCTTTTCTGCTTACCGGCATCTATTGTGCCGCGCGGTATATACACCGTTAGTAACCGTGGTATCATGAAAAACAAAGGAACAACGCCGAGACGTAGGAGGGTGATCAATTATCGATTAAACGAGATTCTACGTAGAACGCAATTCATCATTCTGTCCGTGGAAAGTCTAACCGACGATGAATCTTTTCCTTGTGAAAACTTGCCAAAGGGAGTTCCCGTCATCGTTTTTTTCTACGAATCCCTCGCAAGTCTAAGAGAACTTTCAACCTTTTATTATTTCTACACGTCGCTCTCACTAGACG
>NW_017131642.1:0-502 GCF_001652005.2 Ceratina calcarata | reverse complement strand
CGGGGTGGGGGCGTTGGAAGGGGCTTAATAACGCTGGAAGCTCGTGGCCTAACATTCCGACGTGACCGCCGGCATACGCGGTTAGCACACCTGAGGGATTTTGAGTTATGGTCGGAAGCGGCGAGGCCCAACCGGTGTGGCGGAGGCCGAAGGTGGTGGCGGCGGTGTCGGCGGCGGTGCCGTGGGCGGTGAAAGGGTTTCAGGGAAGGGTGATGAAAGGGCTACGGCTAATGTGGTAACTCGTAACGTCCGTCTCGTTCGCGAGGCCGCATTAATTATTTCATATCCGAAACTCAATTTTCCGCGTACCTCGCTGGATCCACCCTCCCTCCTTCCTTCCTTCCTTCCTTCCTTCTTCCTTCCTTCCACCCCATTCCATGTTCCCTCTCGCAATTACCAGCCTATTCAGCCTGCCGTGTGACCTTGCGCGCATTAAACCTGTCGAGTAATAAGTAGCCCCTACCTCGTTGACGGATTACGCCGAATGTGGGGAAAAAATATA
>NW_017131641.1:0-502 GCF_001652005.2 Ceratina calcarata | reverse complement strand
TTAAAAAACAAAGAGACCCTACTGTTGTTTTTAATGTCCTTGCATGCTTGAATATGTCAACCTGTGAGACACGGTACCCTGCAACCCCGGCCGATCGTAACCCGTTCCTAAAATAAATTGCCAAAGATCAATACCAGAAATCTGGACTATCGAGAGAAAAAGAGAGCGCGATAAAAAGAAAAGAATCTCCCTATAGATTCATGTCATAACCCACCGATCAGAATAAGGTCCGAGACCAAATTTGAACGCGATACCTAGATTCATCGATCGTTTGATCAACGAAAACGCGCGTAAAGAAACGAACCCGATCATCGGTCGACACGGGAATTTACTATCGGCGAATCTGAACGAAACATACGTCAAAAAAGAGGAACCACGGATCGAGATCAAAAGACGCGCGACCACTTGATTTGTCAGACAATAGCAGCCCGGGAACAAAAATTTGAAAAGCACGGCCGAAACGAGACGTAAAGACGGTCTCGGTGTGTCAGGGGCACCGAAA
>NW_017131640.1:0-502 GCF_001652005.2 Ceratina calcarata | reverse complement strand
CCCCTTACTGAAATGGTAACAAATCGTTTGCTTCCAGTTCTTTGTAATGCCTTTAAGCATGAAGACGAGGGCATGGTCTATAATACCACCGTCTTCACTCACGCCTTCGATTTTATCATTATGTACATTGTACTCGATGTTTGGAGTTAAAGACATTTCGTCGAACATCAAGAAGCAAAATTTGTGATTACTTCGTAAATGCTTCACAGCATCACGAACATTTTCAATAGTGACGTTATTAATTCCAGGAGAGACGGGAATTTTGTGGAGTAATCTACCAATCGGTCTTGAACTTGGTAATTTAAACCAAGCTGACAAGAGCCTGTACGCGACTCCTGATGCTTTGTACAGTGCTAAGCACATTACTTTTTCCTCTACTGTAAATCTGTAGCCTCTTGGTTTCACGTTTTTACGGCTTAGTTGCCGCAAACAGAAGTCTAAGGCTTCTTTACGCAAGCCAGAGGAACAGAAATTGTACTGAGTTTTTGCTAATCGCAATCTA
>NW_017131639.1:0-502 GCF_001652005.2 Ceratina calcarata | reverse complement strand
GGTTCTAGAATAATAGCGCTTTTTGGTATATATTCTTTATAGAAATTTATCTTTCCTAGAAATTGTCGAATGTTTTTTTGATTCTTTGGAGTTGGGAATTTTTTTATCGCTATCAAATTATCTTTCATCGGCATAACTGAATTGTATTTAATTACATGCCCTAAGTATATAACCGAATCCATGGCAAATTGGCATTTTGTAAGTTTTAATCTGAAACCTTCCTTTTTTATTGCTCTTAGTAATTCTCGTAAATGGGTCATGTGTTCTTCAAACGTTTTAGAGAAGATCAAGATATCATCAATGTAATTTGTCGTGAAATCCGACAATCCGTGTTTTCTAACAATGTTGCTCAGTATTCTCTGGAATATTGCCGGAGACGTCTTTAGCCCAAAGGGTAGGCAGGTCCACTGAAAGTGACCCTCCTGTGTGACAAAACCTGTTTTTTTTCTATCTTCAATCCGCAAGGGTATTGACCAAAATGCTGAGTTAATATCTAACTTCG
>NW_017131638.1:0-502 GCF_001652005.2 Ceratina calcarata | reverse complement strand
TTTTTTGCAAAATATCAGTCAACTTGTCAAACATTCCAGATCTTTTATTTTCCAATATAAACAGCTAGAAAAATACTCAGTTTTATTCTTTCATTAACAATTTTATTCAATTCCATTCATGGTGTATTCGATTGTTACTATACGATTAATTACATGAAACTATCACCATACGATTTAGATACAGTGTGTCCCAAAAATCGTGGTACAACCGGTCGGGTGGTAATTCTACATGTAAAAACAAGTCGAAAGAAAAGACTAACATTTTTTCATTTAACGCATAGTTTTTGAAAAAGAATAAGTTCGAATATACATCAGGTACTCCTGTATTACCTGTAAGTATCGAACTATGAAACTTCTGTGTCTATCCATGTTTGTGTTATTAAACATCGACAACGTAATTTGCTTCTGGTTATTGTTACGATCTTATTATTGTGATATGAATTACTACTATCCTTTATTCTGTATGCAGTTTGAATACTTTCATAAATAAGAATAAGAATTC
>NW_017131637.1:0-502 GCF_001652005.2 Ceratina calcarata | reverse complement strand
CATTTTGTATTAAATATATGAGGGGGTTATAGTGGTGTAAATCTTCAAAATGACAAGTTTCAGAAATTATGTATTAAATATTTTAATTTTGTTCACGTGACAGTTTCTGTTTACTAGCTCTTGTTTTTTATAATTTTATATATGATTTGAAATTAGTAAGTAGAAATTGTAACGGGAACAGAAATTGGAATATTTACTAAATAGCAATCCTATTAACATGCCTACATTGTGCTGCTATTGCATTAGTCTGCAAGGGATATGATTTGGAACTTACATCATGTTCTCTTAGAATATGTTAGCATTTGTAGCACAAGAAAGCAATGCAAATCATGACTTGGCCAAAACGCGACTTACAGCATTTCTTTATATTACTTTGCTATCAATAATTAATGAACCACGTCCTTAAGAATCCATAGTGGTATACAGGGTGGGGCAATAACTTTTACTACCTCAAATATTTTCTAAACTATAAGTTTTACAAAAATATTTCTTAGAACAAAAT
>NW_017131636.1:0-502 GCF_001652005.2 Ceratina calcarata | reverse complement strand
CAAGAAGATAAACGACTGGTATTATCCATATTGAATAGTGTTTTTACACAAATTAGACACTTAACATCAGGAGATCTAATAAGAACTATTTGTAAATATATTAATATAGTGAGTACAGATAATTTGTCAGTATTCAAGAATAAGTTTGTTCATGTAATTCTCGTGTCTTTATTGTTAAAGGAACTTTTACTTGAAGCTGAAACTACCATATGTGAAAAAGTGAATAGGATACTAATGTTCATAGATAAAAAATTGTTTATGAACAAATTGATACAAATTCCAGACGAGCCATTATGTAAAATAAAGTTTTATTTAGGAGTATTACTTAATTTACCACTGATGTTCCTAAGTACTAATGTAAGACTGGTAACGTTTATGTTTATGTTTGGTCTTCGTATGGAATGCAATCAATACAATGAAATAGTTTCCTTGTGTAATGCAATCTTTTCAGGTATCTTTCACGATCATACACACACACACACACACACACACAATTAAGGAT
>NW_017131635.1:0-502 GCF_001652005.2 Ceratina calcarata | reverse complement strand
GCACCCCGCCTTCGTACAGGACCTGCAGTAGGTTAATATTGCATTAACCAGTGACATGCAGCGCACCGCGAGCTAACAGGCGATTGAGGACCCCTGGCATAGGGACATCGATAGTGGTGTCGCCTGCATTCCAGACTGATCATTCATTATAGCAGATCAGTCGGAGTTTTCGGCTTTACAACCCGAGCTCCCGTACAGCCCGTATACACTGTACGTGCAGTGCAGCCAACGTCTGGTTACAGCTGATCGGTGCACCGATAGAGTGATAAGCCAAAAGTTACTGTCGTCCTCGTCTCATTTAATTCAGATTAAGACTAGAGTAAAAAGCCGGAGAATTCCTCTCGGCTACATACAGTCCACACAAATTAGAAGAATTATTTCCGATCGTTTTACGAGTGAAATAGATAATACATTGTTTCGGTGTTTGCTATTCTTTTTACAGACATTGTCGTTAAGGACACAGGCGGCGACGACGAGGCCTGACCCGAGCAGGATACATAAG
>NW_017131634.1:16338-17334 GCF_001652005.2 Ceratina calcarata | reverse complement strand
TTTTTTTTTAATTGAACTTTAAGGGATGAAACTACCCTCCGAAGTTAACTAATATGAAACAATTTCGAAAACTTTTCATTAATTTCTTTTGAAGTAACTTTTTCCCTCTAATATCGTTTTCGAGATAGCAGTTTAGGGTTTCAAGTTTGGAGGGTAGTTTCACCCCTAGAGCTCGAATTACCACGGCTAAAAAAAAAAAATAGGTGTACAGTATTTTTAGTTGTTGCATTAAAATCGGAGTCTGATCGTTGAAAATGTGATTAAGGGTGATAAATATTTCTTCCCAGCGATTCTTAAGAAGTTTTGAAGGAAATCGTGGCCACATAAAAGAGTCGTTTTTGTTGTTTTTTTTAATTCAACGCAACGGGTTAAGTATTATTCAAAGAGCCGCCATTTTTGTCTTATATATTCTTTCATCCAGGAGCGTTTAATTAAAATGAAATTGTTTTTGTGTTGCGATTTCATCCGGGGCGCATAGACTTTCCGCCTACTTAATGAGGCAACTTCCACAAGGAATCGGTTTTAATTAACTTAAATTTATTATCCAAGCGAAACGGAGAAAACAGAAAGAAAACCAGAGGAAGAGAGACAGGTATACATATAGAGAAAGGATGGACCGCGAAGAGCGAGAGAAACCGACTTGTGTTTCACTTAGGGGAGGGAAAAAAAGACGGCTTAATTGTTCTTTATATACTCGCGTTCCCGTGGCTTCGCCGCAGCCTGGAAAACTTCGTCCTAATTCTTCCGTCGGGACGTATTCTTCGGCGTCCCGTGCAATTTCCGGTTTCCCGCGGCGCGCGCAAAACGAAAATGAACCACGCTGCTGCTCTCGCCTGACTTCACCGAACAATGAAAGACATTAAAACCAAAATGAATTTTTTATTTATCAATTAACGTATCGGGTCTTACCGTATCGTCGTTCCTCTTAAAAATCATTATATTAAATTCATCCTAATTAAAAATTATTTGCATAAAATAATGATTATGTGAAATCCA
>NW_017131634.1:4383-16181 GCF_001652005.2 Ceratina calcarata | reverse complement strand
TTTTTTTTTATGTACAGACCCCCACGTTTCGAGGATCCTCGCGAGCCTCGGTTTCGTCGCCGGATACGCGGAGGGAACGGCGTCGATTCGTCCCGGTGAACAGAAGTAAAAAAATTACGATTGGCCAATGAAAGAAACGAGCGGGAAACGAAATACGATTAGAACTTCATCTGTCGTTTGCTGAGAATCTCAGTTGACTCTGATATTTAGATAGCGTCGTCGTGCTGTAGCCGAAAAGTCCCGTCAGCGAAACGAATCGATCGCACGTCCTCCGGTTAGTCCGTTCACTAGGCACTACTGTCGCTGAGTGTGATGTATAAAGGGATTCGTAAAAGTTACTGTACAGTCTATCGTATGCGTCGGTGGCTCTGGAGGCTACGCGAGGGTCCTATCGTCGGGTGAACGATTGCCCTGGTCGCGTCCGGGACGGCCCGTGCCAACGCCGCCCCCGCCGTCCGTCGATTCGACGGAGGCGCCGGAGGCAAGGGACGTCGGGAGAAAGAAACGCGAATGGGCAGGTGGCACTCGGTTTCGGAGACACGACAGATGTACAGACGCACGAGACAGACAAGGCAGACAGACAAGCAGACAGACAGACAGGCAAACAGGCAGGCAGGCAGGCAGACGGACAGACAGACAGATATAGACAAACAGATAAACAGAGAGATCGGCATTGTTTAACAACGGACAGATTATCTCGGTGATTTCGTTGTTGTTTATTTAAAACAAAATTTGTTTGTTCACTCCCTCGTGCCATGTCCCGTTCCACTCTCATCCGAGCACCGACGCACGTAAGGTGTCACCAGGGCTCCCGTCCGAGCCACCGTCAGGGGGAATAGCAGCGACAATAAATAATAGTAACAGTCGCGTTAACAATAAATTGGCAAGTACAATAGTAATGACGAATATCGATCGCGAGGAAGCGGCGAACGTACAATGATTAATCGCCATTGTCGGATCCCGCGTACCAACGAATTCATTACAACCCCTAACCCGCCCCCCCCCCGACCCTAACCCCCCTTCGACGTTTCCCGACTAATTTCGTTAGCTCTTATGTACATATGTATATATATATTGTGTCAACCGTCTCGCCTCCGCGTCGATCGACGCTGTAAATCGGCGAGAATTGAGCGGTGAGCTCGCGCGTCACGTCGACGAGACTCGTCGGCGAGGTTCGTCGAGTACCGATTTAAAAATTGTATAAAAATCGCACGCCAGTGGTGGCGGGTGTCGCGAACGGTACCACCGCGCGCTTCTTTAAACAATACTTTTATTCCGCGTTGAGCGTTACGAGACCACGCTTCGAGCGGTGAGAGCGAGCCACCTTCCGCGAGGGCGACGGACCGGGGGAGGGGGGGCTGCGGTGGCGTTGCGATAAAATTGTCCGGAGGTTCGACGCGTCCAACCCGAGCGCATAATCGGACGTCCCGGCGGTGTCGGTGCTTTAAAAGTCGAAACGAATGTCAGATTACGTCGAAGCGTGGCTCTCCGATTAGCAGATTGATCGGCGGCGGAAACCGCGTCGATTCGTTCCTCCGTCCGTCCCATTTATNTATATATATATGTGTGTGAGAGAGAGCGTGTATGGAAATTCGCCTCTTCCCGTTTGCGGCGCGAAATCGAAACGAAGGAGAGACTCGAGGATGCAAACGTGAGAACTGGAAGTGTAAAAAACGACAGACGCGTTTCCCACTTCCAATTTCCTATCGCTGTTCAAAGCACCCCTTTCGTTCGCTCGTCTGTTTATGTGTATGTATGTATGTGTGTGTGTGTGTGTGTGGTGTGCGTTGGCGTCGTCAGGAGCACGCGTGCGTAGTTCGAGTCTCGATCGAGAATCCGATTCGTCGAACGGTGAAGGTATTCGAAGAGAGATTACAATTAAACGTCGCACTTTCTTGTTTCCGGTTTGTATCATACAAAATCTATATTTACAACGCTTGATCGAGAGGAGAACCGAAAGCTCGCAGGGGAACGTGCGCACGCGTGCTGCGACCGTGGTGTTCCCATCGTTTCTATGAATATGTAACGATGCATTATACCTCACGCGTGCATCGCACGCGATCCAATTGCGGTACGTGGCCCGACGCGTTCAACGCCGAAGGACGGGAAGCCGCGATCCTGTTCGCTGGTAAAACGTTCACTCGTTACTCACGCCTCGTCGCCGTTGAACGCGTCGGCCCCGTCAAACGGAGTTCTGCCGTTTCTCCTATTTTCACGGCGACACGCGGCTCGAATCGATTCTCACGAACGCGACGATACGGAGTCGCCTCCCCCATGGACCGTCCCCCCCTCCTTTTTTTGTCGTTTTTACTTTTTCTTATTACTGTCTTTTTGAAACCGTAGAAAATGTGAGGCGTTAGAAAAAAGCGTCCCGTGGCGCACGCCGACGAACACGTGGCTTGTGTTCGCTCTTAATCGACCCTCCCCCCCTTATCGAGATTTCTCGTTCAATCGAGGTCACGGGTCAGATGCACGGATGATCGACGCAGGGGTAATGGTCGAAAGATTTCCCGTTCTCTGTCACTCCGCTTCTCATCCACCGGTTCCTCTTGTCAAAGAAAATTCTGCACAGGCTTCTTCTTCTTCTTCTTCTTCTTCTTCTTCTTCTTCTTCTTCTTCATGTTCGTTCTACGAGGGACGAAACCTCGACGACAACGAATATTCACAAATGGCCCGCGAGGTGGCCGGAGCAATAAGTGTCTGATTGTCTCAACAATACTATCAGTTTTACACAAGTTCGATCGGGTCCTCCCTGTAAATTTCATTCGCCTCGGCCGTCATCTCTGGATATTCGATGAACCGCTTACACCGTTTAAGACCGTTCTCGTGATCGGTCGATAGTAGAGTTAACGCTCGATATACTTGTCCCAGGGTGATTCTTAATTAATATACTCGACGTCCCCCTCTCGTTTATTCTCTCGTAGTTTATTCATTTATTCGTCTCGCCTCTTTATCGTGACTCGTCGTTTATCGTTTAAATGTTTATTACTGTGTGATTTTATTTTAATTCTCTTTACGTGCTATCGTTATTACTATGCTTACTGCGTTTAGCCTCGTTACTTTTAGTAAATCGTTAATAGGTACGATTATTACTATTACCTTTAAATAACCTAAACAATTTCGCGACCATTACGCGACGTCCTATCAGCACCGATGGCGTCCCCCGGCTATCTTGCCTCCTCCAATCAGACACAATTATTATTCCTGAATAAGGGAAACACCATCGAGCCGAAAACGACTCACCCCCCATCCCCCCCCATCGCCCGATATATACTATGTTTGAACGCTAGACGATAACATCATCTTACTTTGTATTTTTTTTATATGTATATTATATATATATTTATATATAACACGTATGCAACGTTGAGCAAAGATTTCGATTTTTATCTTATTCCGTTCGAACACACGAAGAGATCCCCAGCCACCATCCCTCGTTCCTCTCCCACCACGCCGTTTCTTCTTCATATTCTTCTTCATCTTCTTCTTCTATCGTGTCGAAAGAAAAGACACAAATTCGATTCCTCCCAAGTCGTCTGTCACGACTTCGATGATCAATTCTTTGTGGCGGTGGTGGTAGTGGCGGCGGCTCGCGTCTGTACCTTAAGCGTGTAAGTACGAGTGTTCTATATATATATATATGTATGTATGTATGTATGTATGTAATGCATGCGTGCGTGGTTCTCGAGGTTTGACTCTCGGTGATGGTTAGACGTAAAAAATGAATCGATGGTAACGATTGTTTACTGAATTCATTGATTCCAAAATCCAAAGGCTGCGTGTAATGGAATCGATAAATAATTTCGGTGCCTCGTATCGATTCATCCTGCGTACGCATTTGTTATTTTTTTTTTCTTTCTTTCTTTTTATCTATGTACTCCCGACTGTTCGAGACAATGACGAATCGCGGTGCATGGTACGTAATCGGTTGCCTATCCGATTGTGTTGCGCGTTGGAGGAACCTGAAGACGTTGTCGATACGATCGTTGAGGATCGAAGAAAATTGGAAAAGTACGAAATTACACGGTAGAAAAATACTGTGTATGTGTGCGCGCGCGCGCGCGCGCGCACGCACGCGGTTCGAGCCCGACGGGATCGATGCCGGGCGAATGGAAACTGGGATCGATCGATCGAGTTTCCGGTTCGCGTTTGAAACCTCACCCGTACGCGTGTTTACGCGAGAACACGCGCCTCTCTCGAAGCTCGTACGAAACGTGGACCCGCACAGCAACGGCGATCAATTTCTTATGAATAAATTGAGCTTTCATAGTTTCCGTTTTAACGTTCGCAAGCCTCGTAAGTAGACCGCAGGATTTTCGTGTAAAATGTTCATAAATTGGCCACTCGGTGTTTCGATTTTTCGCGTTCAAGTGTCCCGTGGAAAATCCGCAGTCTCTTCGCAATAAATACCTCCTCCTAGGCCTTTGCTTCTGCCGTCTGCCAATCGATTAAAAAGAGTCACGCGAACGTCCATCACCCAGAATCCGAGCCGTCAGAACCGCGAGCACGCCGTAAAAAGAGTTTCGATTAAACTCCGTTCACCGGCCATTGATTTGCAAAAAACAATTTGATTCGATCCGATGACCCATGACTCAGAATTTCTGTCCTCTGATTGTTACGTTCTCACGCTCGCCTCGCCTTGCCTCCCCTGTCGCGACACGTCCACGCGATTCGGAAACACTTATTTTCCAACAATCCTCACAGACAGTTTTGCAAATTTTGGCAAGCGAAAAATATTCTATACTTCCTATCGTGAACCTGAGCGATCTGGTCGTCACGCGACACTTTCACATATTTTTTTTTTCTCTTTTTTTTTTTAACGTTTAAGAAAAATCGCGCGGTTTACGTCCAAACAGACGGAGACAATTCGCCGAGGTCGTCGGCGTCGATCGTCTCTAAAACGCTGCCCGCGCCTATCCTTAATAATCTAAACTACTACTGATCGTTCGTTTCGTGTTTAATTACTTGTTTTATATCGCGACGTTCTAACGATGTCTCGATGAAAACGTGAAAAATTGTCCCGTAGCAAAGAGATGGCGGTGAGACGTGGAATTCGCGTACGACTATGCTGAATGGTATGATTGTCGAACCGATGTTCAGAAGCCGATAAATCCGCCGGTACTAAAATTTCTCGTTCACAATTGAAAGTGGGTTGACAGAAGAAAGAAAGAAAAAAAAAAAAGAGAAAAAAGGAAAATGAAAAATACGGGGGAACGGGAATAAAAATAAGAGAGCTGGTTGTAACTCCATTGAATGATCGTAGTAAAACCGTGCGTCGGGTGAAGTATAAAATTCCCGTTGGTGAAACGGAAACGAAAAATCCCTGTTGTTCGTCGTACTTGTTACGTAAATTCTCTTTATGGACGGTTTAACATTTCTCTTTCACGTTCCCACGTTAAATCGACGGTGCGTCCACAGGGCGACGAATACACGCGCCGCGCGTAAACGTATATATAATATATATATATATACATACAGACAAACGCTCTTACCCATCGTTCTCATAGGTGCCTGTCTCATCTTTTATTTTTTTTTTTTTTTCTTTCTTGCGGATCACCCCCCGAGAAAATCGTCTTTCTTTGTCAGGAGAATGCCCCACGGAAGACTTGAAGCTTCTAACGATACCCGGTACTTGATTTATTTGAGCGTTTCACGACTGTGACCCAGATCTCCTCTCCCCCTCGACCGACCCTCCCTCCCTCGTTCGCGAAGACATCCGGACGGCTCGTAACCGACGTAAAAAACGATCAAGCCCAACGACACGCTCGATCGGCGATCGAACACGCGAGCCTCGGAAATTCAATTAGCCAAGCGAGAGAATCTTACGTCGACTTACTCATCCGAGCAAAGTCCCGGATTCGTTTGCATAGCGACGCCCGCGTTACCCGAATGAAACTCGATCGGTGAAAACTTTGACAAAGAGCTTTGGGCGAAACGATAAAATCGAGTAAGAGAGCAACGAGAAAGGTGGTCGTAAGGAAAGTAAAAGAAAAACGATTATCTCGATCATGCAGTAAAAACTGTCGTTCCGTGTCGTTACTTCTTGCACGAGGGTCACAATCAGAAGAGTCTACCTATTTTTTTTTTTTTTTTTTTTTAAGTAGTAATTAACACGATTTAAGAGATTATCACTTACGCAAAATTGTCAAGTTATCGCTTATCAGGCTATCGCGCGCACGACTGTGTACGTCTCTCTCTTTCTTTCTCTCTTTCTTGGTTAACGCGCGTAAAACACTTACGGTCCTCCCTTTTTGTTTTAACCTACGCACACGTACATATGAAAACCCGGAATAAACGACTGGTAGTCGGTGTATATTTCATCCGCGAACGAATACAGCGAGAAACTGGAAAAACACGAAGATAGGAAGACGGATTTTTCTTTTTTTGTTGCTTTTTTTTTTTAACTTCTTTAAATGTTTTTTTTTTTTACACACACACTGTTTCCGATCGCGCGCTCTCACACGGTTAAATAATTATCAGATCTGAACGGAGAATGAAACGTGACCAAAGTTATCGTCGGTGCCACGCGAAGGCGGTGGACATCGCGATAATCGAGGCCTCCTACTTCGTCCCGTGAGAACGAGCGCACGCCCACGGAATCAGAGCTTTAATCCATTTGCCCGTCGTTCGCTGGGCTCGTTTACCTTACATGCCCGGCCTAATTTCCAGCTCCGGGGTTTACACTGCTAATGAATCGCGCCTCTGCGAAGGCCCGAGGCGACTGAAAAATTTAATTACCACGCCTCGCTACCTGGCCAGGAGGTCTGTCCTTTCACGAGTTTCAAACGATGGACAGTAAAACCCGCCAGGTGGACACCTTCGGTCCCAGCGAAATTATTTCCAGGATCTTTCTATTCACCTCGAAAAGATTAGCCCTCCGCCTGTTCCTATTCGAGACGCCAGATCTCGAACGCGATACTCCATAAAAAATGTCAATTAATTCAACAGCTGAATAAAAACAAAACGCTTTCATTCGTAGATTTCCTACTGGGATGATGACGCGATACTCTCGTTATTTTATTTGTATGCAAACGCTCGGTAGATTTCTTAATAAATTATGATGAAATATGAATGGGAGAGATATTTCTCATTGTGTGGGAGAAAACGCGCGATCGGAGTCGTCCGATGATCTCAAAGGTGAATAGTTGGTCGCCGCGCGAGGGACTGACAGGCACGAGGCTCTGCACACGCGCACGAGATACGCGCCACTTCTTATCAAATCCGCGGATCAATGATCAAAACGCAGCTACCTTGTCATTACGATAGTTCTACCCTAGAATTTCTGCCGATTGATTTATCAAACCCGGTACAAGCATTGAGCTATATAAAACATCTGGAGTGTGAACGAATGCGGGGGTACGTTCGCCGACGAAGAAGAACCGTGAAGGAATCTCTTTCTCTTTTTAGGTTATAATGCATGTTTTCTGAACCTGAACTCGGACGCGTATACGTCGAGTGATTGACAATGTTATAAATTCAAGTGATTCGATAGAATACTGAACTTCTATCCCCACGATAGTTAAATTTACTACAAGATAATACAAATAGAGAGAGAGAATATAAAAAGAAGGATAGAGATCCCCCATAGCTTCTCGCTTCTTGGAGCATCGTCGCTACTCTTCTATCTTACGACTTTTGACAGACGCGAACACTACAGATATTTTATATAACTCAATGGGTACAAGATGAACTTTACGCGAGATCGATCGATAATAATCGAACGAGAATATTTGCAAATTCATGCGACCGGTTCCATAGTATTCCATTATTGCAAACGACCAAGTGAAACGATCATAGAATTAGTATAGATAGAGTAGGCAAGCCCGGTAGGTAGGCGTCCGGTGAATAAAAAGAGAAAGGAAATTGGATTTGGTGGTGCTATCTTTCTCTCACGACGAAACAAAGAAGAAATAATAATACCAAGTTCGTTTTTTCTCTCTTTCTATCGATGTGATGTTTCCACTTACACGCGCGCTTATGTTTTGCCTACTCTATCTATACTAACTCTATGGAAACGATGTCCGACGTTCCATTATCCTAACGTCGATTAACTTTCCCATGATCGTTGGTAGTTGGAAAATTCAACAGAATCGTCTCCTCGAATTTAATATGCCTCCTCGTTCGCCGTGACTTTAAACGAAAACCATCGACGATAACCGTCGCACAATTAACCCGTCGCGTCGACGACGTCAATCACTATGATCGAGTGGGTCCCCACGAAAATGAATTACGTCCCATTCCATTCGAATAGCGACACGGTTTTATTACTACGTATTTATACGAATTCTGTTACGATCTGTCGTCCCTGATAAGAACCGAGCGAAACGAACGAGGAGTGTAACGTTGGGAAAGTTAATCAGCGGTGAAAATCACGCGAAATAACGTACGCGTTCCAATTCGCGTGTCCAACCGTGTTCATAGCTAATAAATACATTCCACATAATGGGGCGTTGTTTGTAATCGCTGGCACCAAGAGCAGCCAGCGTCGACACCCCGCGGCACGGCGATTGAGCGACGCGAACAGCAACCATACTCCCCGCTCCCGCTCCTCTCCGACCTCCGGACTAATCGATTAGTTTACTCGTGTAATTAACTTCCCGTTTATACCTACTATGCACAATATTAAATACATTATACCGTTACTTTTACGTGAGCAAATAAATGGATTATTATAACGAACAGGGAGAGGGGGGGAAGGGGATCATCCCTCCCCTCGACACGTACACAAACGACATTTCCCTTTTTCCTTCGTGTGAGACGAGTCTCGCTCACTAAGTCAACTCCCCCTCCCTCCCCCCCACCCCGTCTTATTCGAAGATCGATCCTCCCGAACTTTCATCGTCGAATACGACTTCT
Organism: Ceratina calcarata; assembly: GCF_001652005.2. NCBI lineage: Eukaryota > Metazoa > Arthropoda > Insecta > Hymenoptera > Apidae > Ceratina > Ceratina calcarata. The sequence continues at coordinate 7,325 of NW_017131634.1, read as the reverse complement.
TTTGAAAGACTGAATGGTTTAAGCGTGAGTTCGTAGAATCTCGAGGTACTTGCCCCCCCTCCCCTACCTCCCTCCCTCCCTGGTTCGAAGATCTCCCGATGCTCTCCGGCCGCAACGAGCGCAGGAAATATCGATCTGCCCTCCGCACGGGTTCGAGATTCGTAGATCCCTGCAGTCATCTTGCAAACGAGTAATTTCGTTTGATCCTAGCAGATATCTCGATGCGTTTCCTTCGACCCTTGCCTTATCCTTATACCTTTATCGTCCATCGTTCTCCACGCTGCGCTATTGATCCGCTCGCGCGAGCCAGATTCCCTCGTTGTAACGTTCGCCCAGGAAGTATCGGTTGCCTGGCGTGTATCGTCTCTTCCTTTCGGTCGCTTTTACGTTTGTGCGGCGAAGAATGGCAGTCGATGATCCCTCGTGGCTACTTACTTTCCTTCGTTTCTCTCGTACGATATTCAGCCAAGGTTCCTTCGATCGGTGTCGAGCGAAATAAATTTAACCGACGACCCTTGTGAATAAAACGATGCCACTTATCTAAAGGGTTTTAAGTTTCATCTAATACAATGTGATTGCTGATCGATTGTTCTAGGGTCCTCGTAAGGGTGTTAAATGAAATTAGAGGGGGTGAGATTTGAGCCCAGTTAGCGTTGAAGGGTCTCCGATGCGAGGACGATCGAAGAAATCTTTGATATCGAAGAATAGGCAATGTCGTATTGTTTGAACACAGTCGATGAAATCGCGGATGGAGATAATCGATTAAGTTTCGCTACTAAGGTATCTCGAGGTGGTCGTTGTTTAAGATAAACGTCGGCGAGGTGCGCTTCCTTTACGAGGGAAGGCAATCTACCAATTGGGAAATTCCTATGGTAGGAAAGAATTTCCACGTAAAACAATTCCAGTCGCGTTCCTTCTTGTCACGTCGAATCGCTCGTCACCTCATCGGCCCCACCACCCCCCATCGACGTATCGATAACGTTTGCTCGCCTCTTCGATCAGTCAGAGGCCGTTCTCTCCTCCTAAAGTTGGCAGTTGGTTTTTTTTTCCGAGCTAAATCGCGTTTCGCTATACTTGTTCCTCGTCAACACGCGCGACGAAGGTGTCTTCTGACAATTCATAGTCTCTTCATTTTCATATTAACATTCTTTCGATTAAAATTACAAAAAACATGATAGAATTCACTACGTTTATATATAAAAAATGCTAACAATTCGATTTTTAGGTATAAAACATTTTTCATCGGTGGAATAATTAATTTAAAAATTTCTGAGAACGAAGGAAAAGAATTTTCAGCCCTCAGCTCTCTCTCTCTCTCTCTTTTTTTTCGGATTCTGCTTCAGAGAGAGATGCACACTTCCTGTCATAATCATCGGCACGACGACTCTCTCTTTTTTTTTTAACAGCGATTCTCCTTCGTCGCGCGTCTCTCGCTGGCCCGTGTCTCCGCGCGTGTTCCCCGGCGACGTCGGCTCGTGTGCCCGGGGACGTGTACCTTCTCTCCGGTTTTGTGCGTGTGTGGCATGTGTGTCGGTCGTACTTGACGCGCGTCTCCACCGCGATCTTTTCTATACGACGTGTCGAGAATATACGGAATGAGTATTTACCTACGCGCGTAATAGACGCATAATTCGATACCTATGTACACCGTGTCTAACATTTCTCGATGCGTTTTCTCCTCCCCCCGGTTGAAAACGTCGTTCGTTTGCGTATATACTATATAAATGTTAACCGTGCTCGTTTTTCTGCGCAACTCGTTTTATCCGTGAGTGGTGTCGTATGGTAGATATATACGCACGTACATACGTACGTACGCGATTGTGTGTGTGTGTGTTTATGCGTGGGCGTGTGCGTGTATGTATGTATGTATGTATGTATGTATGTATGTATGTATGTATGTATGTATGTATGTATGTATGTATGTATGTATGTATGTATGTACGCGCGCGCGCGCAATAATATCGAGCGTACGCATCGTATATAGAGTGTCGTGTATTATAACGTGTACGTCTGTTTTTAAACGTCTTCTTATATAAAATCGGCAGTTCGGGCAGTTCGACGTCTCGCCGCACGACTCTAGCCTTACGTATGAAACCAGATTTACAAAAATACGTTGCGCGTGTGTTTTTCGCGTATTTGGCACTTTTTCTCCCCTCTCTTTTGCCCCCCGACTTACCTTACTACCTCCGCCACTCTCTCTCACTCTATCGTTCTATCGTTCTCTCGTTCTCTCTCTCTCTCTCTCTCTTCATCGTTCTTCCCATTCGCACCCTCCGCTCTGTCTCCTTCCCCACGCGCTTCTCCGATCACGCAAACCTCTCAGATAGACTCGCACTCGCAATCGTCTCGTCGCACGCCACCCGATGGAGCACGACGTGTCCCTTGTCCACGGTAAGAGGGAAGAGACGCTCTCCTTCGGCTCTTCGTATTCTCATTAAACGGATCTCATCACCTCTGGCAGCTGCGATCGAGAGAGGGTCCGCTCCCTGCGTGTCGACGCGAAAATCGGCAGTTTCGATGATTGGCGACGGCCACCACTGTACAACGACGGGTACGACGACGGCGGCGGCGACGGAGACGGCGTCGCCGGTACAGGTGACGCCGGCGACGCAGCAGCTGCCGCTGGGAACGCGGCGCGAAGCCGCGCGGGATCGTCGACTAGTCATCCTCCGGCCCCATGTACATCAGCATCATCTTCTTCTTCGCTATTTTACTGTACTTGATGTCGATCGGCTTCGTCGTGTCGTACAGGCTCGGCGCCTGCATGATGATCAACACCGTGCCCACCACGCAGGCGATCGTGAATAACCACAGGAAGATACGGTCCAGCACCATCGCCACGTACTTCCAGTCCTCCTCCACCTGCAACCAAAATTCAATCACCCTTAATCGTATTTAACACTAGAAACACTGAAACTTAGTATATACCTATATTGCCCAAA
>NW_017131634.1:2490-3888 GCF_001652005.2 Ceratina calcarata | reverse complement strand
GTACATATTTAATTCCCCTTTCTTGCCATGTCGAAGTTTACATTGTATCATTTATCGTTAATATCTTAAGTCCTTCGCATTTGTTACTGTATTGCAAAGGACTTACGCTCGTTAATAACTTGCGATCGTTTCGTCGCCATTACCACATCCGATTCGTTTATACTAAGATCTACCTGACGCTGGAACGCGATCTCTGAACTTCTATTCGAGCACCCTTAGACGTGCGCAGGGGGCGCAGACGGGGAAAAGAAAAGCAGTCTTCGTTGAAGTTGGAAACTGGGGACAACTGATCCTTCATCTCAAGGGTGTTGGCGACTCCCTTCGATTCCCTCGGCGACGGGGTACGCGAACGGTAAAACAGACATCCGATACTTTTATGATACCTACGCCGGGTTCACGTTTCAATTCCGTACAGTCGTCCCGCCGTCCCTGCGCTTTGAACCCAGTCCACGCACGCTTTTATCACGGTAATCGCGAGCCGGTACACACGTCCCCGAGAATCCAATAGCGAATTCCGGCAGCCGATCCCGTCGTACGTTCGCGGCCGGACAAAAGTTCGGAATAAATTTCGCAAGAGAATGGAGAATAAAAACGTGGGCACGAGAGAAATTACGGCAGGTAATCTAAAAAGTTTGTTTAATCCAGGATCGCGACGGCACCTTGGTGACATCCACCTCTGGCGACTGGCCAATTCGCCCGCTGGTGAAGAAACCTCGCTAAGGGCTATATTGCAACGCGCCGGGATCGTAAAACACAGTTCGTCTTCACTGAATTTATTTCACTCCGTGGAAAACCGTGCTAATGTCTCTCTTCCATTTTTTCCTTATTCCAATTAAGCTAAATGTACCAATTTCTGTTCACGTTAAAAGTAAGACNGTAGGCACTCCAATTACCTACGGAAAAAGTGATTACCATAAGAATACATGCAAATTTTAAGTCACTGTAATTTTTCAAAAACCCCATGAATTGATTTAAAATTTTACAGACAGCTTTTTAATAGTAATAGGTAATTTTTAATAGTAAAAATTCGAGCATTTTCCATTAGAACAGAGAGATAATTGTACATCATCGCATCGGTGCGTTCAACGACGTTCACTGGCACATTTGGCAGCGAACGGAACCCCGGTGCGGCGCGTTCTCGCGCGTTCCACATAATTTATGTACGCAGCCGCGACTTTCCGCGTCCCCGAGCATGCCCGCGTCAGTTTTGGTAGGAGGTCGGCTCCTTCGCCGGGAACCGGAAGACGGGCCCGGTTGATGCCAGCCAGCGTGCCGGAAATCAAGGCATCTCCGGGATCTCGTAACTCGATACGATTGAATTTGGCTCTGACTCGCCTTGGCTTCCTTCAGATGCGGCAGACTGCGCCACCGAATTTCCAAATTATATATTATATTATA
>NW_017131634.1:0-1720 GCF_001652005.2 Ceratina calcarata | reverse complement strand
TCGTACTGAGAGATTACATCCGCGAAAGCCACTATAGTGGCACGTCGTACTGAGAGATTACATCCGCGAAAGCCACTATAGTGGCACGTCGTACTGAGAGATTACATCCGCGAAAGCCACTATAGTGGCACGTCGTACTGAGAGATTACATCCGCGAAAGCCACTATAGTGGCACGTCGTACTGAGAGATTACATCCGCGAAAGCCACTATAGTGGCACGTCGTACTGAGAGATTACATCCGCGAAAGCCACTATAGTGGCACGTCGTACTGAGAGATTACATCCGCGAAAGCCACTATAGTGGCACGTCGTACTGAGAGATTACATCCGCGAAAGCCACTATAGTGGCACGTCGTACTGAGAGATTACATCCGCGAAAGCCACTATAGTGGCACGTCGTACTGAGAGATTACATCCGCGAAAGCCACTATAGTGGCACGTCGTACTGAGAGATTACATCCGCGAAAGCTACTATAGTGGAGCGTCGTACAGGAAGATGACATTCGCGAAAGCCACTATAGTGGCACGTCGTACTGAGAGATTACATCCGCGAAAGCCACTATAGTGGCACGTCGTACTGAGAGATTACATCCGCGAAAGCTACTATAGTGGAGCGTCGTACTGAGAGATTACATCCGCGAAGCCACTATAGTGGAGCGTCGTACTGAGAGATGACATCCGCGAAAGCCACTATAGTGGCGCATAGTGCCTAAGAGATTAATATCGATTTTCACGAATTCAGTGAGAGAAACAGGCCTTGTAAAAATAACGATATTATCGATAATTGGTTCCTGTCGTACAGTAGCTTCGCCGGTATATGTATTCAAGTAGAAAAGGTAGTTGTTGTTCAGCCACCTGTTATGATCCTAAACAGAGTTTCGGTCCCGATAAGTATAACAAGTAAGGAACGACGGTGAACGATGATTGATGAGTAACGATCGACTTTCAAGCAGCTTATCGGAGAACTCGGCGGGTCTGCCGGGGAACGACGTGTCAGATGTTCGCGCGCGGAGTCGAAGTCAAAGCGGGCGGAAAGCTGGTTAACTCGGCTATTCACAGGACGCGAAGTGGAAGGCATGGAAGCTTGGCGACGGCAAAGGAGAGTTTGCCCGACTAATAACATACTAACCATCCGAGCCACGTGTTTCCTCAAAGAAGCCGTCTTTTTGTTCTCGACCGATGCGCTCTTTCCGTCGCCGCGCGCGCCACGAATCTCGGATCTTCGATTCGGTTCAATTTTTTATACACATCGTCGATGTAATAATAGTTTTATGATTTTATTGCTCGCTTAATGCCTGTCGCTCGGTGGTCTAATTAAAATCCTTGTCGGAAATCCGTTGGAATCCGACGCTTCCAATCAATTTCGATGTACGATGGTTCGTGCGACGCAGCGATCGATCAGCCCAGTAGCAACGCAATTGATCCGCGAAACGAGACGATTCGTGACAGGGTTACAGGATATTTGATGCCAGAGACAAATACATATCCTGCCCGGTGAAATTAATACTCTCCGAACCAGTACATCGGCTTCTATCATTATCACTCACTTTTCTAATGATTATTAACAGCTTCGACCGCTGACTTCATGCAAAATGATATTTTTTTAACGTATTTTAAGGAAGATGTACAGCTAGTAACAGTGAAACTGAGCCAGCTATGTGCATGTGTTAGTTTCCTCTAGGGGACAAAATTCAAAACGAGTAATAAGTAAAAACAATTA
>NW_017131633.1:0-502 GCF_001652005.2 Ceratina calcarata | reverse complement strand
GTTTGTATGAAGTGCGATAATTTATGATTTACGTGAACTATACTTTCACCAAATTGCATGAAAAAATTTGTCTCGCGTAAAGCGTTGGCGATAAATTCCTACGTATGTTTATGGTCTAAGATCTTTAGACCAGGTTTTCGCATTACGCGGCGACTTTCATCCATGTAACGCGTAAGCTGCCGCGAACGCTACCGGTGGAAATTGATATTACCACCCGGAAACTGTGTACCGCTGTCCGTGTCGTTTCACGACGAGACACGCGAAGGAGACCGAGGGGAGAAACGTGATCATCGTCAAGAAAATCACGATCCCGGCGCGGTGATGCGTCGCGATGACTCAAAACCGCGACGACTCGCTTCGCCCCAGGAGTCAGTTGATTTGATTTCCCCTGATACCACCATTTGGCCGACGGAACGTCGGCTTCGGCTTCCTGGGCCTCGAAGCACACTCCTTTATCCTCTCTCGGAGTAGCTTTTTGTCCAACCAGCGAGTAGCTTTTTGT
>NW_017131632.1:0-502 GCF_001652005.2 Ceratina calcarata | reverse complement strand
CCATTGCGCAGCATTGTTCGTTCGCGACGGATTATCGGGCCTGTCGCGATTCGGTTCCAAGTTACTTGGCCTTGGTGAATAAACGGGCCTTTCGCCATTCTGTCCATCTTGCGGACCCCGAGGACATTCTTCATTTCCCCGGTGCGCGCGGTTATTGGGCCTGGGGCGGTTCAAGACGCCTCCATGGTCCCATCGGTCGAGCATGTCCAGCATCGTTTCTACTGAATCGACGTTTTGTGCAAGGATCGCATCATGAATCGCATAATTAGAATGCCTTGCAAGTGCGCTAAGCATTTCACAGTCGGACCTACGCGGAGTCAGATCGGCCGCGTCCGCGATAAGTCGGGCTGCGTATTCGACCCGGGTCATCTGCGAGTTTTCATTATAATAACCGAATTCTAAATCCCTCGCGACTTGCTGCTGTACCGATTCGCTCCAGAACCGAGCTAAGAATTTCCGCGAAAATTCTTCCCACGTACCGGTTCTCGCGGCGACCAAGTCT
>NW_017131631.1:0-502 GCF_001652005.2 Ceratina calcarata | reverse complement strand
CGGTATGACCTTCCCCGCAGTTTGCACACGTCGGCGCCTCTTCTAATGTCTTAGTGCAAGTCGAGGTATGGTGATCTTTTCCACACTTGACACAGCGTGGTTGAACATTGCAATTTGTCGCGGCATGGCCGAAACGCTGGCATCGGAAACATTGAGTATAATTTCTTTGGGAGAAGAATTTGTCCCAGTAGACTCTAATTCGAAAGAGGTGACCAATTTTGTTCACCATACTAAGGGTGGTTCCAGGTGGGAAATTGACTCTATACACGGCCTTGTTTGCATTTTTCCCGATCACGGTACATGAGGATGGATCGAGCCCGTGTGATTTTATTGCTTTAATGACCTCCTCAACGGGAGTTGCCGGGAGCCCGCGGAGAACAGTGCTGAGGATCCGATCAGAACTCTTGCTATACGTGAAGAATTGCAGGTTTCGTTCCCTGAGGAAACCAATGAACGTGTCGTATGCATTCATATTGTTAAAGACAACTCTGATTCCCGTTCT
>NW_017131630.1:0-502 GCF_001652005.2 Ceratina calcarata | reverse complement strand
GCAGTAGTTAATATTATGGTCTCTTATGACATGGGATGGACAATCAGAGGCTGCGATAGAGACTATGATAGTTTGAATGGTTTTGGCTCTATCGTTGGCGTATTGAGTCGCCAAATACTCAATTATTCAACATGCAATAGAAAATGTAAAAAATGTGATATGGGTCGTACTCCACTTGATCACGACTGTAAATTGAATTATTGGGACTCATCAAAAGCAATGGCGGCTCACATTGCGAATAAACTTGTCAACAATAGCTCTATTTTGAAATCAAACAATTTTCAAGTAGGTATTTTTTGTAGGCGACGATGATAGTTCTTTGATAAGTGCTTACCGTGCTGGCTCCTCTCATCAAATAGGAAAATTGTCAGATACAAATCATACTTCAAAAGGAATTAAAAGACAACTATACGACATCGAAAAAACCCACAATGAATTGACTAAAAGTGGTATAACGTATTTACATCGATGCTTTACATATGCCATGTCTCAACATAGAGGG
>NW_017131629.1:0-502 GCF_001652005.2 Ceratina calcarata | reverse complement strand
ATATATATATACACACACTAATTCTAATTCAAGTTAACATATTCGAAGTAATTGATTTTAAATATTCGCGCTCCCATAGTTGGTATCTATAGTCAAAACGAGTACTCCACGCGTTTGTAAAATTAAATTTGTTCTCTTCAAAAAGAATTGATCCTTAATCAAAATGTTAAATTCTGATGAAGAAGAATGTTATGAAGGTACACCACCAGAATTAGTAAACTTAGCTAACAAAGCTAAATCAAATATGCTACCAAGCAAGTCACGAGAAAGATATCAACAAGTATATAACCTCTACACTGAATGGAAAACACAAAAAAAAGTGACAGCTACTACAGAAAATGTTATCTTGGCCTATTATCATGAATTTGTACAAAAATATAAACCCTCTACAGCGTAGTCGCATTTTTCTATCTTGAAAATTATGATTAACCCTTTGAGTGCTATGGGCGCACATATGCGTCTAACGAAAGTCATCGCTGTAGACTATGGACGCAAATACGCG
>NW_017131628.1:0-502 GCF_001652005.2 Ceratina calcarata | reverse complement strand
TATTATTAGCATTGTTCTTCCGACGTCTGATTTCTTTTTAATTATAGGAAATGCACATAAACTTTTGGGATTGACTGTATAACCAATACATCCTTAAGAGGAACGCGATCGGCTTCATCTTTTGGCGAAATTGTTATATGACAATAGGTCTCGTTTGGAAAGTTTTCAAATTCAATTGAATATCAATTGAATTATAAGTTGAGCACAATAGTCCGCCGATTTCTACGTTTATACACACGTATACATTTGATCCATGCGTACGTCGATCCGGAGGAACAATGAACCGCTGACAAGCGATTTAATTACCATAATTATCAATTCGATTATGCGGAATAAAGATTTATTGTGTACAAATTAACCTCCTGCAAGCGAGACAGTATAAATTAGTTAGAATTAATTGCACAGCCGAACGTGCATATTCCTTCCCAGAAACGTATTCATATCAATTAGTCTCCCTGATGTTTGCTAATATCCATTGTACAGTTTAATTGCATTCCTTCAT
>NW_017131627.1:0-503 GCF_001652005.2 Ceratina calcarata | reverse complement strand
TTCGTATCTCTCTCTCTCTCTCGGGCGTTCTATCCTCAAAAATACTTTACCATCCGTCTCAGACTAAAATCTCGACATCCCTAGAGAGAAGGTAAAACTTCACTCATTGATGGAACTAGCCATCTTCTACTGTCTCGCGAAGGGTCGAGTCTCGCGGNGCCCAACGTTCAACCCGAGGCCCGAAAGGCCACTCAGCTTATCCTGATAGGTAGCAAGGCCGCTCGGGCGCGGGCGCTTCGGCGAGTAGTCTGTCACGGTCATAGTGGTGAGCCCGCGTGCGTACGTAGCCCCGCAAGACGACGAAAGCCGGAGTCATTACTATGAGTAGTGAAATCGCGGCCGTCCCACTCGGTCTCGGTCTCGCGAGACCGGCGGGGCGCGTAACCCAGGAGAGTACGGAGCGCCGATATAAAGAGGCGCTTTCGGCTGGGTTCCGCTGTCGGGGAGACTCCGCAGGGTCTCGCCCGCCTCACAACAACATAAAAACATAAAAACATAACCTT
>NW_017131626.1:0-502 GCF_001652005.2 Ceratina calcarata | reverse complement strand
GTTCTGGAAACGCGCAGGGCCGTATACATATACAGGGCTGTATACGTAACAACTTTATAAATTACAGAGTAGCTACAATTATAAAAAATGGGTAGAGAATTAGAGTTGAACATATTCGTTCATCTTTAAGTTCACCTGCTCCGAGAAGAACGTCACTGGGTCAATGTGCCGAACCCCGGTACTTGAAAATAAAACACATGGGCAGCAGTGATGTTTAGAGCAGGTCACTGACAGACATGGCTATGTGTTTTAGTTTCGCGTGTCAGGCTTCGGCACATTGCCAAACTGAAATTCTTCTAGGAGCAGGTGAACTTAAAGACGAACAACTAATTTCAAATCTTATTCTTTTCCCATTTTTTATGCTTTACCTATTGTGAAATTTATAAAGTTGTTAGTTATCTCATTGAATATGTTGCATCTATTCAGTGAATATAACAAACGACTAACTGCTTTCTTTTCTCTGATATTTAATCAATTTCTTAGTTACTCTTGCATGTAAGTT
>NW_017131625.1:0-502 GCF_001652005.2 Ceratina calcarata | reverse complement strand
AGAATTTTTATTAATTATTTTATTAATCCCTATCGAAAATTGACACAAAGTAGCATGATTGGCGGAAAGGTTATTGCCGTTAACGTCGGAGTTGAGCTGTTATAAAAACTCGTCGATCAATAATTTTGATGGATGACAGGCATTAAGCCCCGGCATCGATTCTACAATAAAAGTTGTCGTTTCCGGGTCGTGCAAAGAGGTTTTCGTACCAAAAATATCTGCGAAACGGACGACATTGATCCCGTTTACTAACGTACATAAATATAGAAGAGAAACCTCGATCAGGTATTGTCTAATTTCCACAGAGAAGATCCGAGCGAAGAGAGCCGGAGGGTACGAAGAAAACTATCGAAGAAGAATAAATATTTGGCGAAAGTGGTGGGCGAGCCAATATCCTCGCGCGTTTTCTCCGCCTCAGGTCGAGTTTACGTGTCTCGCGATACTTCCGTTATGCGTGGAGTAAAAGTCTACGCTTTTCGTTTCGAAAAGTTCATCTCGAGAA
>NW_017131624.1:0-502 GCF_001652005.2 Ceratina calcarata | reverse complement strand
CATTAATAAAAATCTAGACTTTTTTTTTAATATCGTATCATTCGAAGTTGATTATTAAAACGATAAACAAATATAGAGCATCGTAGTAAGTTCCCTTTCTTAAATACAGACCGGGCAACAAAATTACGCGTTCCACTAGTTTTTTTCCTTATTTACGGCGATCGCAGTTCAGTCAAATAAACGCGTATTACGTGCTCGAATGCTTATTAAATTCCGTAACTCAGCACGGGCTGACTTTTAACGTCCGATTCCACTAGCACGATGAAAGTTCACTGCTCGGTCGTACCGATAATAAGCTGGTGTACCTACTGGGTAACTTCAGCAGAAATGAAAGACATTGCGCCCCGATATTGAATATAACGAAGTCCCATGTGAAGGATAAACAAAGACTGCGACTAACATTATTTCATTCGAGGCACCGGAAATTAAAACGCAATCAATTCGTTTAAAAAAGTAAGACAGACGTCCGAATAAATTAATAGACACGTTTTATTTTATGTGT
>NW_017131623.1:2812-11149 GCF_001652005.2 Ceratina calcarata | reverse complement strand
TGCATGTTGGCACACAACACACTTTTGGCATTTTATTCAACACGTTTATTTTATTAAAAAATATTAATAAGTGGAGCTCACCGTACGAGACTGTCATACTGATATTTTCAAAATTATAGAACCAAGGAAGGGAGACGCAGGCGCAGACACTTTAACCAATCACGTGCGTACGCGAGAGAGAAAAGTAGTACCCAAATCATCATCTCTCTCTCTCTCTCTGACCGTTGTCTACAGTTTTTCCTTAGGCGTGCTTCCTTCATGTAGTATACAGGGTGTTCCGGAAAGATTGTTAGAGCCGAAAATGGCAGATGGGGAGGAGCATTGTGAACAACAATTTCCTTTGGTAAAATACGAAATGGGGCTTGGTTACCGAGTTATTAACAAAAAACACGGACCAATCAGAGCGCTCGGTTGAGGCGGTCTCCGTTTCGGGAGCGCTGGCTCGGAGACAGCCGGGCGACTTTTCTCGCGTTTGAACAAGCGCTCCGCTCGGAACGAAGCGTTTTAAGAAAATGACGAATAACAAACTACATTAATAACAATGCAAGGAAATTGTTGTTCGTTTGTTATTATGAATAACAATTAATACACTTAATCGTTATTCACGTGGAATGGATGAGATAGATTGTTGATAATTGATGAATGATGATAGGATAAATGAGGAATTAACAAGTCGCAGGGAATATTGAATTAAAAAGGAAATGTAAAAACTGTAGAGATTTAGACTTACCCATTCATTCGCAAGTGCACCTGCTAACGATGGGCCACGGTCAATGGGTCAGCGTCTTTGCCGCTCGCAGGTAGGCCACAGCTGATCTTCTGTTCAGGGAAGGAACCCCGCAATCCACCGCACGATCATTGTCACTCTTAAAAATTTTAACACACTAAGATTGTTGCTCCTACGTCCTATCAATAAACGTCTTTGAAAGCAGCCGATTGATTTTTATACACAAATGCACTTTCATTACACCACTGTCACTCTTCACTTAAAAATTTTCAAACACTTACACTGTCGTTCTTGCACTCTAACATTAAACGTCTCCGAAAGGAACCGATTGTTTTTCATTCACAAAATAAACTTCACTATCCGTGAACTACACGATGCGCGAAGGGCGCGACTCGATCGGGATGACGCTCCTTTTAACGGAATCGGCGGATAACCATCTTCGCGTTAGGCGAACACTCGGATTATTTCGTAATACTCTGTTGGATTTTTCGGGATCCGTCATTGAGTTGAGCTGCACGACTCGATACCTACTGAACCGTCTCTCACAACTTTCCTTGGGGAGAATTTTCCCCACTCGATGGCCAAATTCGTTAGTGAAAATGTTTTTAACATCCCTGAAAGAAACTCGACCTTCGATTCCTTGTCATATTTACAACATTCCCCACGTGTTAAACACTCGGTACCTCTGCGACTTGCAGCCAGCAAAGCCGTAGACATCATTGTACGCAGGTAAAAGCCGTGTCATAATTCTTAGGGAAGAAGTTTCGCCAGCTTATTATTTTCGATTTCCCTTAAAAACACGTGTTCGATAATAAGAAGTACCTTTGACTGGTTGAACGTAGTAAAAGAATGTCCTTCTACTTTTTTTACCACTGGCGAAAGTTCTTCCGTACGGATTATGGCAGGGTTTTTACCTGCGTACAATGTGTCTACGGCTACGGCAAAAGGCAATCCAGGCGTCGACGGTTGGTAGCTGCAAGTCGTGGAGGTACCGAGTGTTTAACACGTGGGGAATGTTGTAAATATGACAAGGAATCGAAGGTCGAGTTTCTTTCAGGGATGTTAAAAACATTTTCACTAACGAATTTGGCCATCGAGTGGGGAAAATTCTCCCCAAGGAAAGTTGTGAGAGACGGTTCAGTAGGTATCGAGTCGTGCAGCTCAACTCAATGACGGATCCCGAAAAATCCAACAGAGTATTACGAAATAATCCGAGTGTTCGCCTAACGCGAAGATGGTTATCCGCCGATTCCGTTAAAAGGAGCGTCATCCCGATCGAGTCGCGCCCTTCGCGCATCGTGTAGTTCACGGATAGTGAAGTTTATTTTGTGAATGAAAAACAATCGGTTCCTTTCGGAGACGTTTAATGTTAGAGTGCAAGAACGACAGTGTAAGTGTTTGAAAATTTTTAAGTGAAGAGTGACAGTGGTGTAATGAAAGTGCATTTGTGTATAAAAATCAATCGGCTGCTTTCAAAGACGTTTATTGATAGGACGTAGGAGCAACAATCTTAGTGTGTTAAAATTTTTAAGAGTGACAATGATCGTGCGGTGGATTGCGGGGTTCCTTCCCTGAACAGAAGATCAGCTGTGGCCTACCTGCGAGCGGCAAAGACGCTGACCCATTGACCGTGGCCCATCGTTAGCAGGTGCACTTGCGAATGAATGGGTAAGTCTAAATCTCTACAGTTTTTACATTTCCTTTTTAATTCAATATTCCCTGCGACTTGTTAATTCCTCATTTATCCTATCATCATTCATCAATTATCAACAATCTATCTCATCCATTCCACGTGAATAACGATTAAGTGTATTAATTGTTATTCATAATAACAAACGAACAACAATTTCCTTGCATTGTTATTAATGTAGTTTGTTATTCGTCATTTTCTTAAAACGCTTCGTTCCGAGCGGAGCGCTTGTTCAAACGCGAGAAAAGTCGCCCGGCTGTCTCCGAGCCAGCGCTCCCGAAACGGAGACCGCCTCAACCGAGCGCTCTGATTGGTCCGTGTTTTTTGTTAATAACTCGGTAACCAAGCCCCATTTCGTATTTTACCAAAGGAAATTGTTGTTCACAATGCTCCTCCCCATCTGCCATTTTCGGCTCTAACAATCTTTCCGGAACACCCTGTATGCTCTAAGCATCAACCCGGATACTAACCAATTATAACATAATGTTGAATAAAAACACGAGGGAGGAACAGACCGGCTCATCACTATCACAAAGTACAAAACTCACAACAGAGAAATGGAACTTCTTGTACCTGTTGATCGAAACTACTATCAGCGCCTCTTAGCAGCGTTTACTCAAACTAACGCGATATAAAAAGAACAAATTGATATTCGCATCAGGCCTATCAAGCAAAAAGTGGACACAAAGGTAAAAAACGATAACCCCCACATTGTCCTAAGGAATCCCCCCGACGTACATGTACAACGTAGGTAAAAACGTACATGTACTGCAAACGTAAAACGACCTATCTATGTACATGTACAATATAGGTAAAAAGTCCTGCCAGCAACCTTTCGAATATATTCCGGGAAATTTACTGGTATCAAGCTATTATGAGCGCGCTAAAAAACTGACGAATTACAGGTTGTAATTTAATATGAAACGATGGGTACAACAGGGGAAAAACGAAACAAGAATAAAACCGTATCCCCCCACAATACTGACGGCGATTAAGTAGTATCCCCTGGACAGAGTAAATCCATTAAACAATATGATGACCGTGATCCTCCACGACGGTGAAAACCAACCAGCCAGGAAAACCCTTACCCACTCACATGGACACCCTGGAAATCAAAAATATAGTAATTGCTAATTCAGGACAAACAATCGATGAGAGTTCAAATGCATCGATCGGCTCCCCTCCCATTAAAAAATCTCCGACAGCATCGTGCCCCGAAATCAAAGGCACAGCCGACGCCGGTGAATCACCTGAATTCGAACAATGTCAAATTACGCTTCCGGGCAATATTAATCATAATCGTATGACACCTGCCGCGCGCCAGAATTCTCATATATTTCAAAAACAATGTAGGATAAACAACAGGAAACGAAGCAGTAACATTGTATGAATTTGAATCGGGGGACACAGATTATATCATCGAGGAATAATTGAACCAAGGTCGACCGGTCCGCTATACGAAAAATTACTGACAAAAATAAAAATGAGAAAGCAAATTGAAACGAGCGATAACACGCGAATAATTACAAAACACCGACTAGAAATAGCAAGCTAAATCAAAGCAAACCGCATCGCCCACCAAAATAAATATACAACCGGACATAAGAAACAACCATACGAATACAAAGATTCGAAAGGAAGGACAATTACAAACAAAAAATGAACAAGCAAACGAGACAAAATCCCACGATTATTAATGACATAGAAAACAAATTAATAAAACCCAAAGCACCGGCCAATAATAGAAAGAACAGAAGAAGCAGCCGTGGAAAAGTAGAAATTCGTAAAAAAATAGAAACACAAAAAGAGGGAACAAATGTACAAACAAGTAAGAACGTATAATACGAAAGTAAAAAAAAAAAAAACGAGAAACAACTAACACAAAGGTTAAAACACAAATAAAAATTGTCGTTAAAAATATATAAAGTCTCGCGAAAAAGTAAAGCTCGGAAAAAAGGAAACGGAAAGAACGGATAGCGAGCGACTAAGCCAGAGGAAACGACCAGGAAAGACAAATAAAATGAAACAATTAGCATTGACCATAAAAAGGGGGAACAAGACAATTAGAAATTAGATCTAAGGATAAAAGAAAATGGGTGAAAAGATCAAAAAGAGCAAACAACACGCGACAAAATCCATAAAGAACAAGAGACGGTACGAAAACAATTAGAAACAACACGCTCGGACAGCAGAAAGACCGGTAACGAAATCAGAAAAACGAGAAAAACCAGAAATGACTCTAGAAGGACCAAAAGAGGAAAGAAGGGAAACACAAGGCATCACTGAAAATTAAGAAAAATGATAGAACCCTAATGAAAACAAGAGCAAATTCTTTTATTCTTCCTTCCCATGAAACGCGCGGATCTCGAAGGACCAACGTGCCGTAGAAGACTGAAGGAGTGAACGCAAGAAAGAGTAGGGAGGGGACGGCACAACGGCGAGAGCGGCCGGAGCGGCTGAGCTCTGATTGGTGAACGGTCGGAGGGAAGGGAACACGGAAAGAAAGCCCGGACCCGGGACGCCTTTAAAAAGGAGCGACAGACCGCTCTCGAAAAGTTAATCGCCTTTCTAAGGAACGAGGAAGAATACTGTTAGAAGAAGCAAACTAAACCATCACAAGGATGAACAACTATAACTCAAGACAAATCTCGGAACAATCGTACCAAGCGGCAGTGGTCCCGACGGATTCTCCAAAAAGAACTCTCACCAACAAAGATACAGACAAGTTCGGGGACGCACTAAACCGGTGCGTCCTCAACTATATAGAAGCGAGACAGAGGAAGTCACTGAAACATATCCGACCAGAATTCCAATCGTTTTTCCCCCAAAACGGGGGGATACTAATAACATGCGACACATTGACCACGTTGAAGTGGTTAAAAGTCGCAGCAAAGTTTATCAAACTCTCGAGCGGAAGCACACTGAAAATCATGGACAAACAAGAGGTAGATAACCGGTTCGTGGTAGAAGGGAGAGCAATCTACCACCGGTACGATGGTAGCAGTATTATTCAAGAGACAAAGAAGTATAACGACGATATAAGTACCGTGCGATGGAGAGTCGCTAGAGAAAAACAAACGAGAATTGGAGTAATTGTCACCCTAGAAATCGACGGTAGCTCAGTAGGGAAGCTGAGAAAACTACGCAACCGAATACTGCTCGACAGAGGAGCGGTACACAGGTTCAATATATTGACAATAACACCAATAAAACAAGAAAGAGCGATCAGAGAGGATACGCCACCGGAAATCTCAGAAGAGGACTTCGACCCGATTCAGCAAACGGAAGAAAGCGGCTCGAAACTAAACAAAGATGGAAAAAAAAAGGAGACACTACCTCAAGCAACAACGAGCCCTCCATTTGACAAAATAGGAGATGAACTAATCCTGTCGACAAACCTAGACAGATTTGAGGAGATGGAAATAGAAATCCCAAACGAAACAGTAATAACAGAGACCTGCGCACCTGTGAACCAGCCAGAGACGCCGGGCACAAAAGGTAATAAAAAAGAGAAAAGAACCCAAAGACATATTAATCGTGATTAATTATATATTGAAAATTTATACTTTTCAGAAGGATTCTCACATGGAAAAGAGAAAGCTAAACGAAGGACGGAAGCAGAACACGGACAGACCAGGTGGAGTGAAGTGGACCCTGCTAACAGAACAGGAGACAAAGGACTACTGAATACAACATCTATCGGCCCATCGACGAGGGACACATTAACAGACGCTAACATATCAGAGATAATATGGGGAAGGAGGAAATCACATAAAGAAAACAAAAGAGAAGGGTCAGTAACTCACATCACACACATTTCAAGAAACAAAAGAAATAAATACGCCCAACCAATAGACAAAATGATTAAACAATCTTCTTAATAAAGAAAAAAGAAAGAGAAACAGAAGAAAGAATAAAACACACACAGAAAGACTCTTAAGAAAACAAGTAACTAACGCTATTTCTGAATGTACAGGGACCCAAAAGGAAAAAGGAAAGATGATGATACCAAACTGGAATAGGAAATCGGATACGAAAACTCACAGCTGGACTAGGATAATAAGTATCCAAGAACCACAACCACATCTTGGACAACCGAAGACTGAAATGAATAGTAAGATGTAGAAAATAAAAGATTGAAAGAAAACATGTAATAAATAAATTAAGAAACTAAAAGAATAAAAGAAATGATAAAAAAGGAAAGAGAAAAACTTATGTTGTACGCACCCTCACCTCCTCTAGAAACACAACTTAATTCAAACCCACCCCAACTCCCTAACGAGAACACATCGAACAACTAAGAATAATTAAAAACAATAAGTACTGGAAATCAAAGAAAAATCCAATAACATTGGTCATTGAACATTATCGAATCGTGTACGCTCCCCCACGGGTAAAAACTCCCTACATCCAGTCCTTGATGAATCGAGAAACGAAACCCAAATCAAAATCCGTCAAAAGAAACAAACAAGAGCTGCACCCCAACGAATCAACAGCTCACATATGAACGGATAAGGAGACAGGGAGGGAAAAGAAACAACTAATGCATATTTTTCAACAAAACTTTAACACCGACTGATGCCGGCAAAAAACTGAAAATCCCCCCGTTTATAAATGCCAATTACATAAAACGATATCCTGCACGATTGCCGAACGGAAATAATAAAACTGTATACGACAGCGGGAGCCCTACAGGATAGATAAACTGAAAACAAAGAAAGAACGAAAAAAATGAGAGGGGGGAAAAAGGGACATCATGAATTAAGAAAAAGAAAAATTAAAAATTGCAATAGCAGAAAAGAAAAACAACG
Source organism: Ceratina calcarata (assembly GCF_001652005.2). Lineage (NCBI taxonomy): Eukaryota > Metazoa > Arthropoda > Insecta > Hymenoptera > Apidae > Ceratina > Ceratina calcarata. The sequence continues at coordinate 3,921 of NW_017131623.1, read as the reverse complement.
AACAGAACTTAAAAAGTAACACGAGAAAGAACTAAAGAAGTGAACACACGAGAAAGAGTACGTACTATTCAAAAGACAGAAACACATCGGCGAACCACAAATTAAATGAAAACAGAATTATCTCGATCAACAATGAAATAGGTCTGCCTGACCAGTAAAAAAAGGAGCTTTATTCCACTACTCACTTCGGATAGACCTGAAACAAAAAGAGGAAAATAGAAACATTAAACAAAGGAAAGGAAATAATATCTACTAATCACTTTTACGACTCACCTAAACATTAAAAACAATCCAGAAAGAAACAACCTGAAACTCGAAACTGACGCTGATACAAACCATGAGCAAATATCCAAGATCATAACCGGATAGGATACCTCTGGAACAACAAATAGTAACACTAAAAAACACGACACAATCCACTCTGACATCGGGCCCTGACCGATGGATTCTACCCTCGATGACAGGGGCCAATAATACCTCGTAGAATAATAATACAACGATAACGAAATAATAAACGATAGACAACGATAGTTAACTGCGGTCCAACACTAGACGCATACTGACAGACGAAGGTTATGTTCTAAGAATACATCCGACCCGGCGAACGGAAACACAAGCCAATAAAAACTTGAAAGATACTAGTCAATTAACACTCATGGCAAACCCGCTACCAATTATAATAACACATCAAACTAATAAATTATCCAGTTGTACGATTAAGGGTATACAGGAGCGACGGGCCAACTCCGAATTGATCTTGGAGGCCTCGTGCGAAGAAACTGAGAAACTCCGAGTAAAGGATAGACTGATCTTTGTCTCTCCTGCATTGCTCTGTCCGAATCCGAGATAAAAATCATTTTCGGCCGTCTCGTGGCTATCGCAGCAGAACGTAGCAACTTTAGATGGTGCACGCGCTTAAAAATTTTAACAAATCCTTAAATCTGCCTGAAAAAATGTAGAAAATCTGAAATTTATGAATAAAAAACTATGCAAATTGGAATATATAACATTTATTTATAAAGAAAATTTGTCAGGAATAAGGCAGGTAAGGTAAGATTTATTTGTTTAATTTATAATTACGCTGGAGATCTTTTTTTTGTAAGCAGCAC
>NW_017131623.1:1196-2418 GCF_001652005.2 Ceratina calcarata | reverse complement strand
AACATACATTTAATTGTGTATATGTTTTCTGAATTATGAGATGTCTATCTCGTGTATGATTATGAACGAGCCACGTTTGAAAACCTGCGAGGTACGCGAACTGCGTCAATTTTTTATAAATTCGTGGAGCGGAATCATAAGCGACAAATTGATTGACTGTATGTAAGAAAATTCTAAAATGCGTAGTAGAGAGGGGGGTGACCGCGTCCAACGACGCAGGCCTCTTAAGGGTACACGACTTGACAAAAGCCCATAAAGCATAGAATGAAGGTCATACTGGCGATGGGGGAAGTCTTAGGACAACCAGAAGATTTGGCCTGTGCCTGCTTCGACACGTCGACCTCCCAGCATCCTTTTTGAGGGTGTGGAAATGCCGCGTATCATCTGGTTCCTCTCAAATCTGGTACATCTTCACTCTTTCCGGCTCTCCTCATCCGTGTCCTACGCACCTTCTGCTTCACAGAAACGCGTCTTGAACGATTATTTTTCACTTTCTTACACTTTGAATACATTACTCTTTCTTATGTGTCACAATTTCTGTCACACTGTCGAAACTACTTTTGACAGTCACGATCACTGACGCAAGTGGCTCGTTCGAAAAGAGTGGAAAATAATGAAGGTGGCTTCGGAAAAGACAAGAGAGATCTGTTTCGCCATTCCATCATTCACATCACTCCATCAAGAGAAATGGGTAAGTCTTGTAATTCAAACGATTCAGATTTAGGGATTTTCTCTTAAACAGGATTATGAGGCACTAAGGCAATATTTCCTTATACTTTTTTATTCAAACTATTCTTTGTACAATCCCACACGTCTGTACAAGCCCCGATTTTCTAACTTCGCCTTTGAAACTCCAGAAAAACATGTTTTCATAGATGAATTTCATGTTCCCGGCGACTTTTCCAAAAATAGGTACATAAAGTTCGTGACATTCTTCTCCTAGACATGAATATCTAGCTCACGATACATTTCTTTTGTAATTGTGTCCGAAAAGTGCCAATAAATATTGATGCGGTGCCTAATAACCCCCAAGAGCGGCTCTGCTACGCGACACCAGCGCGATAATCGAGGAACTATTTTGCAATTCAAACCATTCAGATTTAGTGATATTTTCTTAAACAGAATTATGAGGCGATGAAGTAAATATTTCCTTACACTTTTTTATTCATAATATTCTTTGTCCAATCCCACATGTCGGTATAAGCCCCGATTTTCTAATTTC
>NW_017131623.1:0-301 GCF_001652005.2 Ceratina calcarata | reverse complement strand
CTACAGACACGTAACTGCCTAATGAACGATAGGTGGATCTGCTTGTTTCGCCTGAACTCCGTCTAAAGAATTCGATTAGAAGCGTGTGAATAACTATCCCAGCATATCGAGTTCGGATCGATTCGGCAAAATTCGGTCAAGCTCGTACACTGTTTCTGATCGCTCAATCGTGCCAAGTACTTACGATTATACGAGTTATGGTCAATCCTTAGCTCACAGAGCGTGCGGTGCGGTGCGACGCGGTGATCTTCGAGCCGACCGTAAGTTCGACCAGAGCCGAAAACCAAGTTTCCAGCCTATA
>NW_017131622.1:0-503 GCF_001652005.2 Ceratina calcarata | reverse complement strand
TGATTATGGGAATATGAAGTCCCATGAGGAGAGAAGTAAATTCTCAAAATATTGGGTATTAAATGAAGCTGACATTTTTGGTGAGAGATAACTATCTTGACGGGTTGCATCTGAATGATATATAACTTTAAAGTGGCACTGCTATGCACTGCTTTCGAAAATAGGTTGCAAGGAGAGGAGACAGAGCCGATCTCATCCTAACGGTTCACAGAGCCTGTCGGATGGCCGCCATTGGACATTAGACAATTGAGAGGACAATTTACAAGCCGGGACAGCACAATATGGTNTTTGAATAAATTAGGACACTACACTACACGTATATAAGTTACGAAGACGGAGCGACCCGCCGACACGTCCGCCCGCCATGACGATTCGTAGTCGTCCGAGAACGAGACCCTCAGCATAATCGTGATCAAGCTTCGTCCACCTTGGGCGGGCTCGCTTGATACGTCCATTTTCTGGTAAACATGTATACTGGCTTGTATGTAATTTACCTAAATAAA
>NW_017131621.1:0-502 GCF_001652005.2 Ceratina calcarata | reverse complement strand
GTTCCCCGTTTTTCCGCCAGGGGTACTAGTTTGACTCCTGTATACCCTTAACAGAATCATCCATACCTACCGCGATCAGCGCTGCCAGAATGCAGGACTTCTCCTCTTCCCGTGCTGTCTCCCACTACCTTTTTTCTCCCCCACTTGATGACGTGTTTCGCAGCAGTTGATCTACTCCTTCCTATATATGTATATGTACCACGTACTTGCTGCCGTAATAAAACCACGATTACAATGAGTGTTGATGACTGATTTATATAGAAAAAATTTGAACATGTTTCACAAATTAATAAAACATTTTATGACACGTTTCAAAGTTTCGCTACAATTGTTTTCAAATTTCAAATACCCATGTTTCACCATCCTCGATCATCGTGGCTTACAATTGTCTACTCGTGTGTGTGTGTGCGTGTGTGCGTGTGTGATCATCAGGAAACAAAAAAAGATATATCGACGTATAATCATCTACCTCGATACAGTATATCGGTACTTCGCGAAACAC
>NW_017131620.1:0-502 GCF_001652005.2 Ceratina calcarata | reverse complement strand
AAGCTAATACAAAAAGTTTAAGTTTCACTTAGATTGACAGAAAACTTTAATGACACTTCATTATCTGTAGATTGTTGAAGAGAATAATTGGTACATGATATCGGAGGAAAGTAGATTAGAAGCGATATGTTCAGAAGTTCTTAAAAAGAATCCAAAACTAGTCAGAAAGTACAAACAGGGAAACAAGAAAAGAGCATTCAGGAAATGTCTACACGAAGTAGTTTTAGCTACCGAAGGTCGTGCGAATATGCGAAAAGTGTCAGACATTATGACGAGGTTGTTGAGTTAATTTCGAACGATTTCACAACTGTTTTTGTGGTACAAATATTTTAATAATAATATTGTAAATAGTTAATTGTGTTTATTATTCAACATAATAACGCATCACCACATTCAAAACCATCGTACGAAACGTATAAAGCAATTTTCTAGTATTTATTTTTAGGTAAATTGCAGTCACAAGTATAAAACCAAATGAGAATTAAATCTCTGGCTTAGCAAA
>NW_017131619.1:0-503 GCF_001652005.2 Ceratina calcarata | reverse complement strand
GTTGAGAGTCTACGACTTACGTTTCTACACATACATACTTTATGTATATGTACTTAATTTCCTACAGAATTCGTGTGGAATGATTTGATTAGCTGAGTAATCTAATTATGAATTAATTGAGCAACAATGGTCGGTGGCTGGGCAGGTTTTTCTGGCCGCGACTATAAAAGGGTAAAAATAAAGGGTTTACGCAGCCCTCGATGTTTGCGTTTCTGCATGGCCGTCGCCCCGCTTCCGGCAATTATCCTCCAGACGGCGAATCGGAATTGGGACAAAACGGGGCTGGGAGCAAACGGCGCGCTTGTCCCCGTTCGTTTGCCCGCTAATTCGTTTTAACCTGGCCAATTCCTGGCTACGGTCCCGTAGGAAACTCGATTACTCGGCCTCGCGTGTGCTCCGCGTGCCACGATTAAGGACAAGCAACTCTCAACGGGCTATCAAAGGAGCTTATCAATTCAAGAATACCGGAAATCCTTCCTAATCAATCATTAAACTGCCAAATC
>NW_017131618.1:0-503 GCF_001652005.2 Ceratina calcarata | reverse complement strand
TATAATAAAACTTAATTGATTACATGTTCACATGAATGAAATAAGTCTTTAGATATTTTTAATATAAGCAGGTATATAATATTTCTATATATAAACAATATGCGTTGGCTGTCGTCTTTTTTGTAAAAAGGAAATTGCCAGAGTTTATCTAAAGACTTAAACTGCATTGTCAATCAACAGCAAGATAATTCTCGGCAACGTGGGCCACCCACCACGATTTTCGTTCATTTCAATGGAGACGGCGCTTGGCTACCGAAGAAAGGAGCCAAAGAACAAAAGAAAAGCGTCCGAAAGAGATAAATAAACAAAAAACGGCGAACGAACGAGAGCTGAGCAAAGCTTGCAGAAAATCTTGGGACACGGACACGGTCGAGTTGCTCCTCGAGGGTGTCCTACTCCTCCTCGTGTCTCCATTTTCGTTTAAAATTGATTGGTTCTAATTTTGGGTTGCTCTAGACCTACGAATTCGCTGGATGCGATTTTTTCGCTAGTTTAAAATACAC
>NW_017131617.1:0-503 GCF_001652005.2 Ceratina calcarata | reverse complement strand
CGATTTATACGTATTTTTAACATACCGCCCCCCTTGCGCGATCCGCGCAATCCAGAAGGGCAGAACGGAGCACGTAAATCACTCGCGAAAATAATAAAAAATGGCAAGTGGACTCACCCAAACCCGAGGAGATTTAATGTCGCTTGCAGGGCGAGGCCTAATTGGTTCCGGTGCTCGTCCGGCAGCGCCTGTCCTTCAGTCCGACGTCCTGATCCTCGTCCTTGGCGTTCGCCGCTCGGCCGGTTCGGCGGACGTCGGTCCGGTCGTCGCTCGGACCGATTCTGGTTGTTGCGGCCTCCAGGCCCGGGGCTTCTCTCTCTCTGCTGCGGCCGGGCACGTTGTGGTGGACTTCTGTCCGGTCGCCTCCGCGGTGCTCGTCGCCTGCGACCGGCCAACGGTTGGGACACAGGCGGAACTGGCGGCGGTGCCGGTGCAGGCGTCGATGGTGCAGGTGTTGGGGTTGATTGTGAACGAGAGTTCACCGTCGTACCGCCAGCAGGTTT
>NW_017131616.1:0-503 GCF_001652005.2 Ceratina calcarata | reverse complement strand
GGATGCCGGCTATATCCGGCGCTCGTAACGAAAGGGTTAAAGAAATTACTTTATCCAGCTGAACGTATAGAATTCGTTTTTTAGCAGTTTCACGACTTAGTTCATTTAATTAGGTTAATTCGTTGTTCCCACAATTTTACGACGAATCTACTTAAAAATCGTTGATATTGCTTTCTTTAATTATCACCCATCCTCAGAGAAAAATTTTTAAGGGAATGTAAGTATCCGCGTATCCACAAATGTTATTGCGTTGTTGTCAATTAGTTGAATACATTCGTATGAAATTGCATTGAAGTCAATCATTTGGACTGAACGAAGATTAAAATAAGGTCTCTCTTTGAATATGTTAGAGACAATAGTAGAGAAGAATTTACGAAAGGTTGAACTCAAGAATTATAATAAATGAATAAAGATGTTGACCGACCGGCGCGGCGTATTAAGCACGTTTGTTAGGATTTTAGAAAGGTAAGTGGTGCGGGGGGTCTCCTATTCTTATACATTGT
>NW_017131615.1:0-504 GCF_001652005.2 Ceratina calcarata | reverse complement strand
TCAAGGAAATATGTATATCAGGTATAACTCGCATATATTTTATAATGACAAATAATGATCTCATTTCAATAATAATGCTTTTATTTTTCAAAATACGATGCTTTGTGGTAACATATCAATATAATTAAGAACAAGGACAATATTATAATAGACTATGTGCAGTGCAGTGCAGTTTAAAATTATACAAGTATACAATGAGCATTCGAGCGTCACATTTACGAAGACTTATACATAAATGCGATTGTTTGGAGANGCTTTACATTTATTACAAATAGTTGTGAATACGACTCGCAAATACGGAAATATTTGTGTATCAAATCTACTGCTACATCCGATGACAGTTTCCAATCATATTGTAAGGAAAGCGGAAACACTTCGCTCTGAATTTCTGCCAAAAGTAGCAGAAGCAGTAGAAAATGGACAATGTGCTGCAACCATGGTCTTTTGGAGAGATAATCACACGAAGACAACATTCTACACAATAACAGCGCACTATTTGAAGGA
>NW_017131614.1:0-503 GCF_001652005.2 Ceratina calcarata | reverse complement strand
TTCTAGAATTATCTGATTTTTATAAATCGAATGTTGAAATTCGAAACTCGAACTCGAATCGAACCTCCACTTTTAATAATTTTCTCCTGAAATTCACTAGATTTCGATTTTTTTAGTATTCAAATTGAAGTTATTAAAGGAATATGAATGTTGGGATTGGGAACGGTCGATCGTCGGTTGAGCTTGGAAAGTTGAAGGTGACGGACGAGTTTGAATTGGCACAGCTAGCGTGAGAGAGAGTTCGTCTAATTTTAAAAGACTTATTTTCGGTGCTCGGCCATCTCGAGGACAATCGTGACCGTCCGATGACAGTCGAGGGTTGATAGGAATTCCCAATAACAGGATTCGCGGGTGGGACATACATAGAAGGACCGAAGAGGCCGACCATTTTATGCTCGATTAGGAAACGACAGTTGTTCAAAAAAGACAGATAAAACTGAATAGGAATAACGCCATATTCATAGAAATTTTTTTTTAGAACTTTTCTTTAGGATGCATTTTTT
>NW_017131613.1:0-503 GCF_001652005.2 Ceratina calcarata | reverse complement strand
TTATTATTATTATTTTAAATGACCGAACGAAAGAGTAAGTAACTGTTTACGAGTGGTTGGATCGGCGGTTCGTAGTTGTGTAAATTCTGAGCAAGCTAACCGGAAGTTGTTCGCGGTATCACGGGAAAGTTTCGGGATCTTGGCAGAGAGAGGATGCACGCGGAGTTATAATCCCTCGAGCACGCTCGATGCTCTCTAGAAGTGTGCCGTTCCACGGGAAGTTCCTCCGCTAGTTTGCGTTTGCCTGGCTCGACCAACGTGGCGGACACAAACACTTCCAAACGTCAAATTTGCACTCTCTTTTTTTTGCTTCAAACACCTCCACTGACGAGAGCTAATTAGAAAAATATTTATTCAGAGCCAATTTAAATGTTTGTCGTTTCGCGTGTCAATTCTTGTTCTGTGAGAAATCTATTCAACGTTCATTTCAATATTCCTACTCGATATTTCATATTTCTTATTTATTGAGAAATTTTTTTTCAAGTATATTTAAATGGTTGTCA
>NW_017131612.1:2754-7893 GCF_001652005.2 Ceratina calcarata | reverse complement strand
GACTGTCGCATGTAGATCGAGTTTCATTGCGATACATCATTAGTCGAGATGCGATCTATCGACTTTAATTTTTTAAATGTCATATGATTTTCGTGCGTATTTCATTTAATTTTTAAGCACACAGAATTTCTTTTTTAGTAGAAAATAATATTTTAACAATGTTGGATCAAGTTCTAAAAAAAGATTCTATTTATGTTAATCAACGAGACCAGTTGAAATTATTACATGTTGAATGGTCAACTTTATCAGAGAGTACAATATCAAATGTTCAAACAACAGTTTTTCGAAAGATACGCTCGGAAAATCAGATCGAGTCGAATGTAAATTACGACGACCTGTGTGGACCTTGGGTTTACTCAACAAATCCTTTTTATAATCGATACGTTGAACCACCTAAACCAAGCTTATGTATTTGGAAATATTTTACAGAAGAAGATTTAATTTATTTGAGAGAACATCAAGAAAATAAGGACACCATACGTACTTTCTTTGGTAAATAAGCATTAATGTTGTTTTTTAGTCGATGTCAGCGCGTCTTAAAAAAATAATTCACTGTTTTCTTGTTTGCAGAAAATAAGTTGTCGAATGCGACTGCGGGGACAAATAATACTGTTTTTATAAATTTGTTATGGGAATTTTTCAAGTTTGCTAGGTATTCGAATATACTAAATTTATAAATAAGTAACTTACATATATTGTCTTAAAAATCAGTTTCATATTACACAAAAGGAAAAGTATACTGATTTCCATTCATACCTAATAATTTCACATTTGCGATATGATATTTTTTAAGTTAAATGCATACGTCAAAAAATAATTCATAAATGAACATTTATAAATTGTGTTTTAGATTAAATTTATTCACCGAGAAAAGCATGTCCGCATGCTTGGGAATTATATACTTAACACATACATTTTTTCTTTCTTATCCATGGTTAACTGCCAAACAAGTTCATGAATTTTTCTATAAAACCGTTTTACTACATGTTATTGTGGTTGGTATATTTGTTTATTAGACAATTTGTCCGTTACATGTTTTATAAATGCGAAAAATTTCTAAAAATATTCACTTTAAATGCTGTTAAAATATTAATACTTGATAATTTAAATCTTCTTTATACTGTTCTTTTAAATAATTAAATATATTACCTCTGAATTCATTTCACAATTATTTCGTTCTATAATGGTTTTTTCTTTAACAAGAACACAATTTCTTTCTTGTAATTGTTGTACTATACTGCGATTTGATTCTTCAATTTTTTTAACTTTCTTTCTTTCTTCTTCAAGCTATAATACAGAAAGGAAGAGGATTGATCGTTGATTTGGAATAGCGACACAACTACGAAATTGAATGTTTGTAGACTATTCTTCAATAATTTTAAATTGATGTTCTATTTTACCTGTTGTTGTAAAATGTCTAGTTGTTCTGCGTAAGATTTACATATATCTTGTAATTTGCATTGTTCACTATTTCTTGATATGTGGCTTCTTTGATTTTCTTCCAACTCATCTCTAAATTTATCTAAACATTCTCCAAGCTTTGCTTTCTCTTCTTCAAGAGTTAATATTTTTGAGCAATAGTCTTTTTCCTAAAATATTTTAGTAAAAAGATAAAAGCTAGAAAGTAATGAAACAAAGGTTTAAAATTAAAAAGTTGTAAGATATTAGGTACCATATTTGTCAAACACTCTTGCAAATCAGCTTCTCGCTTCGTCATCTTGATTAATTGTTCTTGTACTTTATTAAAGTCTTCTGTAACTCTACAATAATTATTTTCGGTGAAACATAATTGCCTTTGGAGTTCCTTCACCTGAAACAATATGCGTAATGCGTTGAAGTAATTTAAATAATTTGAGTTTCTTTTAGACATCTATACATTAATATAATATATACCATCATGTGTAATTGACATACATTTTCTTTCTTTTTGTCTTCAAAACTGTTGTTTTCCATTCGCAAGATAGAATTGTTGTTCTATAACAAATGACTTTTGTATAGGCGTTAGAAAATTGTATGCATGTATTGTATGTATGTATGTTGTGAATTGTATGTGTGTATGTAAAATGTATATTAAATGTAATAACATGTAATCATATTTTTGTATGTACCTTCATTACTTCATAATCTGCTTGTAGTTTAGCCATATCATCTGACTTTTCTTTTAATAATGTTTTTAAGGATTGTATTCTATTATGCAAAGTAGACATTTCTTCCTCCGCTTCATTCAATTCCGCTAAATATGCCTTATTTTGTTGATTTTTTGCATTCAACTTCTTTTCGAGATCTTCAATAATCTGTTTTTTATTGTTTATAATAATTTCGTTTTTCGTTATTTGACTAGACAAATCATTAATCTGAACATACAAAAATGATATAATTATTATCTTAATAGTATCCGTCACCCATTTAAAATAGCTAAATTGCAATTACGGTGATCGCTCTTACTTGTATCTGTTTGTCTTCCAGTTTCTTCATCAATTTTTCGAATTTCGTATTGTTTTCTTGAGCAAGCTGCAACTTTTCCAGAAGATTTTCTATTTGTTTCGTCTGCGTTTTCAAGTCAGATTTAAGTTGTTGATTTTCATATTGTAAACAACACTCTGTATCTCTTAATTTCTGTAATTCGAACGAGATCTGCTGAGCATAAGTGTTACTTTCTTGTTCCGTCTTCAGTTCCTTATCAATTATATCAAAATCTAATTTATATTTTTGTAGCTGTCTTTTTAGATCTTCATTTTCTCTGACTAAAATTTCGTATTCTGATTGCAAATCATATTCACGTAATAAGTTTTTACGTTGTCCCTTATTATTACATATCAGTTCATTATAATCGACCACGTCAAGAGTGGTACAATTTTTATCCTTGCATTGTATCTTACACTGAATTTCTTTATCTTCATAAATCTTCGTCTTATGTTCATTCGTCATGTCTTTTCTGGAGAAATTAATAACTCGGTAAATATTATATTTTAACTCAGTTACATAATATTTATGAAATCTTGTATTACTACTTCACCTTAATTCCTGTAATTTTCCTTCTTTTTCTTGCAATAGTTTTTTGGCATTTAAATATTTACTTTCAATATAGATTACCTAAAAATGAACATAGTTTATTAGACATAGTTTAAAAGATATTTGATTTTTTATAATACTAACGACACACCTTATTTTTTAAAGCTTGAATGTCAATCAAACGACTCTCTAATTGTTGTTCCTATAAAAATGTTAATATAGTTATTAAAACAATAAATTGTTGAATAAATATTTTAGAACTAATCAGTAATACTTATTTCAATATTTACAATCAAAATTAAAATGCCATAAGACTTCAAAAGCAGTACATGTATTTTCTTTTATTACTATTGATTATTAGTCATTTTCTTCTCTTTTAGATCTTAATTAATTTAATAAAACAGCATGAAGCTTCGTGCATTCTGTTTAGAAGAGTAAAATACCAAACGTGCTGATATTGTAAGATCGGAGTACGACCCAGATCGTTAGAAGTTCATATAACGCTGGCCCGCAAGTGCAGTATGGTTTACATAGAATATTAATATTAATATTATTGTATAGAAACACTAAGTTTTTTAATAACAGGTGCTAATACTTGTACACAAAATGTAGGCATAAAGATTACGCTAGACGCGTCGCCTAACTGTAATAAAATTACTAATGAATAAATAATGAATAAATTTTCTTTTTTTAATATAAGGTCAAACACGTGAAATGACTTTTCAGAGTTCCTTAAGAGAATATCAAATTTGTCTACCTGTATTTCTTTTATAATTGAATAATACATGATGTGGATGAAGACAATAAACAAACGATTATCTTGTTCCATAGAACTGATTTTTTGTTGAAGACAGGAAATTGCATCACGTTGTAACTCTAACAATTTATCTTGCTTAGCAGCCTGTGTGAAGAAAATATATTATTGGTAACTTACGGCCATGAAAAATAATTTAAATATTTAAATTATAAAGATCATCTAGTATACCTCTGCAAAACATTCATTGTACTGACTTTGAGTTTCTTCTGCATAAATTGTCAATTGACGAACAGCTTCAGTCTTTTTCTCCAACTGTAAATGATAGTCCGTTCGATTGCTTGTTTATGAATGCTTCAAAACAGGCCGACACTTCGATATTAGCACCAAAATAATCACAAATGCACGTTGGTTTCACGTATCACATCTCATTATCAACAACACAATCACATAATCAATTTCTACAAACTATGTTTCAAGGGAAAGAAAACACACTAACTAGGTGTTAGTCTAAAACTATGAGCATAATAAAAGTTTAAAATACATGCGTATTATTTATATTATTTAGGCTTTTATTATAACATTTTGATAAACTTTATCATAAACTATATGCATATGAAAATACAAATTCATTTGGTTTTATTATGAAATGATAAATAGCAAAGTAAAATATTTTATAAAACGATAAAATAGAATTTTAACAATCATCAACAGTAATTACAGAACTGAAACTTAAAATGTTCATAAACATATACTATTTAAAACGTTGTACAATACCACAACACTTGAGTTTTAGGAATAGAATGTACAAATTTACAGAGGTTCTGATAATTTGATAATCTATATATAACAATTTGTTTAATTCTACAAATTAAAAGATATGTACCATGATTAATATGCAGTTCAAAACGTATAGTACAGAAAATCCTAAGAGGATTCAATTCTAATGACTCGAAGTTAATCGTTTATAATACACCTAAAACTTGAAAATTATATCACATTAGAATCTTTTCATAATAGTGCACTGAATGTTTGTTTTATACATATAATGGAATCAAGTGTTATCTGGATCATTTTAACTAACAAGTTAACTTTTAAACATCATGCACAATACTTTGATTGTACACTGAAGGCGAACTTGTAGACCATTGTTCATTTCTATCACTCACAGTTCTGTGGCCCATCTGATCTATACACTTCTTAGCTTCTACTACTGCATTTTGCAAGTGACCGATTGTTTGAACCTGAAGTTCATTCTAAAAACAAAAACAAGTCTTTATGCACACTACGAATTACACATCTATAAATATGCCATAATATAAAAAGGTAATACAAACTTGTTTTAATAGTTCTTTTTTTTCCTTTTCGTACCG
>NW_017131612.1:0-2413 GCF_001652005.2 Ceratina calcarata | reverse complement strand
CTTCTACTGCATCGTGTTCTGATAACTGTAATAAAACTCACAAGTAATACATTTAACACAAAATTACAATATATGTAAAATTATAAATATGCTTCTAGTAATGCTTTTAGTAATTAATATACATACTGCCTCATCTATTTTTTCTTGCAATTTCTGTATAAAAGAATCAACGTCACAAAATTGATTCCTTAATTTTTCTAGATCTTTCGTTATGCCGTAACCCTTGAACAATTAAAATGTCACATTTATACTATTGATGCTTTAAGACGATGTCGTTTAGTACACAAAATTTCAAAGCTTTACTTGATCCTGAAATATTTGGAGACTAGACGATATCTGCTCTATTTCTTCAATTACTGAATATATTAAATCATTGCAAATGCATATCTCTGTATAGGTAGATACATTTTCCTAAAAATCAGACGAAATAAATTATCTTCTTAAATTAGTAAGATTCGTAGTAAAAATGTCTAGTTCATGTCATACATTTGTTTGTAGATCAGTAATATAAGCTGATAATCGAGATTTAACGAGGTTCACTTCATTTTTCATGTCTTTTAATTTATTTTGTCCTAATGCTATCCTATTGCTGTGTCTTATCCTTTCTTCTTCCTGAACAAAAATCTTTTGTTAGCTCAGAAACAGTAAAATGTTCTGAATAATTAAATATTTCTTACTCTTAATTGTGATCTATTAAGTGTTTCAGCTATTTTTTCCCGGCTTTTTATTAGTTGATTTTGTACATTCACAACTTCTTTATTTAAATCAACATACTGCAAAGATTTTATGCTATTAATGTGCTATCATATTATTAATAATTAATAAATATATAATAATTTTAATCTATAACTTACCTTTTGATTTCTACATTTAAAAGAAGAAAGAAGCACTTTCATCTCATCTTTAATATCATCTAAAGTGATCTGTGTTTCGAGAGCACATATTCCAAGTACATCCATTAATTTAAATTGAAAATTACTATTTGTACATGTCTAAAATAAAGAATTCATCTTTATGACCATATCGTGCTTTAAATATANCATTAAGAGGTATAGATCTTTTGCTGTATTTCAAGATTTTTTTATCGATATCGCGGAAATTTTTGTGTGCATGTATTTTATTGTAATGTGCATTATGACGATAATTTGTTACTTTAGTTGTCAAATTATTGTCTTTAGTTTTCGTTGTACAGATATTTTTTGCTAATTTATTGGAATTCATAATATTTTCAACGTAAGTTTGCCAAAACGTAACATCAGTTTTATGTCCTGTGGGTGAGTACATTACTTTCGGTATAATGTTTTTCTCACGTAATTTATAAAAGAGTTCCATTTCCTGATTGTCAGTTGTAACTTGGTTATAATGATCAAAAATACGAGAAAACAAGTTTGAATACGGACACTGAAAATAAGAAGTATCGTTATTTATATACGATATCTACGAATTGCAATCTGTACCTTAGATACTGCTTGTTTTAGTTCTTTTCTCATTTCTTTAATGATATCTTCTCTAAAGTGACTTTGCATCTTTACATAATGGCATTGCGTTTGTAATACAGCCATTTGCTTTTGCAGAGACATTATTATCTCATCTCTTTCCTTTATTTCAGCTTTTAAAACACTTTGCTTTTCTATTGACTCCTAACGATTGATAGAAGTAAAATTATTACTAGATTACTGTGCACAAGTACAATATAAATACAACTAGCAACACAAACTTTTTGACGAATAACCATCTGCTCTTTCATTTCTTGAATTGCCTTACATTTCTCACTCAAATGGGTTTTAAAATTATTTAGACGTATATCACTATCGCGACCTGTTATTGCCAAATTAGATTCCGCTTCGCTTAAACGTTTCTGTAAATTTTTTATTTCTAGATCTTTTTCAAAGAGCAGACTTTCCACAATATCTGTCACTAATACAATCTGCATAGCAATAAAAATTTTAATGATAATTTTTCATGTACTTGAAATTATTTCAACATGATTGCTCTGTAACTTGTCATGTGCGTATATAATTCATTTCATCTTATTATGAAATTAATTTCATATGTGTATAAATATTTACATATTCCGTAGAAAACTCTTTGTTCAAATTCTTAGTTTAAAAGTGCTGACTTACTTATGGATCTATTAACTTACATCAATAACTTCCTGATCATTTATTCCAATTGAACTAGAAGCAATGTGGTCTGCAAACTTAGGATGTTTTTTAATATTGTCACTAATATTTTGAACCTGACTGTGATATTTCTTAACATCTTCTTTAGTCTGCAACTTGGTATTAAGATCAGTTACTTTTTCTTCTAATTCTTTTTGACATCTAAAAAGGCAGAAATATAATTCTTATTTGTCGGAAACATATGTTTACACGTGTATATTGCAGGATGCATTTAGTTTATTACATATCTT
>NW_017131611.1:0-503 GCF_001652005.2 Ceratina calcarata | reverse complement strand
AACGAAGGCATGCAAACAAGTACCGAGATTAGACGATACAACTCTAAGAGGAGAGACAAGTTTGCGCAAGCGGTACAATTCCCCTTCGGAGATGAAAAAGCACAAGTTGGAGGAAAGGAGTCTGACAACATCTTCGAAGGAGAAGATTGGACAGGACAAGGATCGTCGAAGCAGTTTGAGGAAGAAGAGACTCAGGCAAAGACGGACTTGTTACAAGAAGTCGTATCGTTGGAAGAACTAGCAACGGAGGAGAGCGTGAATGTAGAAGTGGCAGAAGAAATAGCCAAGGAAATAAGCTTGGAAGAGCATTTGATGATGGAGAAACAAGACCGAACAAAGAATTTCACGGAAGAGGGTGTAGAAGAGGACAATTAACAAAATCAATTACGTATGTATAAGAATGGGGAAGATGAGGGTGTTTAAGTTGGGATTGTGGAACGCGAGAAGTATTAGAAAAAAAAATAAAAAAATAATAATAAAAAATTGAGATAAGAAAATGAACA
>NW_017131610.1:0-503 GCF_001652005.2 Ceratina calcarata | reverse complement strand
CAGCTAGTAACAACGAAATTGAGCCAGCTACGTGCATGTATTAGTTTCCCCTATGGGACAAAATTCAGAACGAGTAATAAGTATGCATCTTATTTTTTCGATGCTTGATCTGACATCTATACTGTTGGATTTTATGATAATTTTGACGCGTCAAAATAAAATGAATTTTAATGTAGATGGTGGTAATGTGCATACGTTAACATTATTTTTATTTTTGCGCGTAAAAATTATGTTAAAATCCAACAATATCAATGCGAGATCGAGTATCGAAAAAATAAGATGTTGACTTATTACTCGTTTTGAATTTTGTCCCATAGGCGAAAATAACACATGCTCATAGCTGGCTCAGTTTCACTGTTACTAGCTGTACACACCGAAGCCGTTATTCTGTGGGATTTCATGAACCTATAGATTCATCACATTACATTATCAATCATCTCCTCGCCTCTAATTTTCGTCAACGATCATTCTATGTTGCAAAGCACCAGTTCTCGTCCGATCAC
>NW_017131609.1:0-503 GCF_001652005.2 Ceratina calcarata | reverse complement strand
AGGTATACGAGCAATTTAAAAAATAAAACTGCATTTTTTTTAAACAGTTACTTTATTATCGTTTTTTTAAATAAAAAGAAGTAAATTTTATTTCAACTATCATTCCGCCTCACATCGTGATCAATAAATTTTATTTATTTAGATAAACCATTGAGCGCTAATTATAATAGGTTATGTTTGTTATTGTTACATTGTACTCTGAAATACTCTGAATTTGGTATAGAATAAATGTTATCATGCCACCACTGATTTCGGATTTTGTACATACATACATACAAGAATTGAGAGGGTAAATTTGAAAGGAGGGAATGTAAATTGCGTGGAGCTTCATTTAAGGATGTATTGGCTATACAGTCAATCCCAAAAGTTCATGTATCTTAGAAAAAAGCGTTTCCTATAATTAAAAAGAAATCAGACGTCGGAAGAACAATGACCGCTCGCTCCGGATACCGGGCGCTCGTAACACAAAAAATGGAACAATTTTTTACAGTCTGCCATTGATA
>NW_017131608.1:0-503 GCF_001652005.2 Ceratina calcarata | reverse complement strand
AAAAAAAAAATGAAGTGCCTGGGTCTCGAACACACGGAGCTTCGAAGGCTCCGAGCCGAGCCTGAAAGACTCCGAGCCTCGAGGAGACCGTGAATTTCAGATTCGCTCGATTCACGTAATCAGCACCGAAATTTCCGACCTTCTTTCCGAAGATGTCCGAAGACGGCCGAATTAAAAATTCGCTTGATTGACGCATCAGCACGCACACATGCACGCGCCGCATCACACGACGTGCGCCACTTGTTTCTGAAGGTACCCGAAACCGGTTGCCTGGCATAGACCCGAAATTATTACTTTCAAGCTTTGAACCCCTCTAAAAGGGTTAAATTTCATCGAAGGGGTAACTTTAATGGGTCATCCTTATGCAAAATTTCGCGCTGTACAACTTTTATTTGAAACGTTTTTCAATATCTATAACCGTTTTCGATTTATCAGCAAAAAACACCCCCGAGGGGTGATTTGCGACACGACCCCCTGGTGCAAAAACTTTTTGGCTTTGCACG
>NW_017131607.1:0-503 GCF_001652005.2 Ceratina calcarata | reverse complement strand
CAATAAAATAATAAAACAATAATTGTGTTTCAGATCGTCACGGGCCCTAACGCAATAATAGGCAAATGGAAGATTGATATCGATACCAAGAACAAGAATTTGGATGGTGCCGTCAGTTACACGCTGAAGAACCCGTTCTATTTGATCTTCAATCCTTGGAGCGAAGGTGACAGACACATTTATTTCAGACGATAATAATTTGTACTACCTAAACGCGTTTCATCAGAGGACGTGGTGTACATGGAAGGAGAGGAGGAGCGACAGGAGTTCGTGTTAGCCGAAGACGGATTGATATGGCGCGGAAGTTACAATCGTTTGAGGCCAACCGTTTGGAAATATTCGCAGTTCGAGCGAGATATATTGGACTGCGCTCTGCACCTGATGATCCAAGTTGGGAGAGTTCGCATATTTGGCAGAAACGATCCTGTCGTCATATCTCGTATTTTATCCGCAGCTGTGAGTACACAAATCTTCTACAGAATGAATAGTTCATATAAATAATC
>NW_017131606.1:0-503 GCF_001652005.2 Ceratina calcarata | reverse complement strand
TAAGTACTATTACGGCTTGAATTTATAGTTGTTTGTCAGTTCTCAGTTCTGAACTGCTTGTTGCATATCCATGTGTTTCATGATACATGATTGATAAAACTCGAGGATATTTTTAATTAAACGTTTTGCTTTTTGGACAATATAAACTTATATATTCAGTGTCTTTGCTTATTGTAGCCGGTTTACTTATTCCAATAAAATTTAAAAAAATGTTAATGATATTATGTTTGACTATATACTTAGGTCCGTTAGAAAAAACGTAGCCTACATATGGTAGAGCCATTATGCTCGAGATTCACAATTTTTTAGAATTGAACATATAAAGCATCATATGTACTATGTAAAATTTAAATTCTGTGGTTGTCGCTGTTTAGTCACGTTTGTAGGTCCCGAAGGCGGAACTTAACTATCTAATGTTGGTTACGCTTTTTTAACATTGAAGGCCTATTCAACTGTACATATATACAGCGTGTCCCAGAACTAGTGTAAGATATTGAAATGGG
>NW_017131605.1:0-503 GCF_001652005.2 Ceratina calcarata | reverse complement strand
CAAGTTAATTTGTTACCAATTACTAATCAGGCCAATTATCACCTATGCCTCACCGATCTGGTGGAATGCTGGCGCTGCCACCATCGAAAAAACTAGGAAATTCGAAAGATCTTGCCTTCGCGCCTGCCTTCACCTATACCGTAGAACGGATAACAAATATTTCTTTTCAAACAAAATGTTGTACGACAAGGCTAACATCCCGCGTATCGACTCATTCTTGACCAAAATCAATAGAGATTATTTCGCACGCATTAAAAACATAAAAAACAAATATCTACAGGACTATTCCTCGTTCAACGAAGAGCAATGCAAACAAGAAGCAAGCACTGGGTATATCCAACCACATAACTTCATGTATTTCGATAGAAAAGGATACATAACCACAGAGACAAATATACCGCTGATCTATCACACCCCAAGACATAGATCCGATAAAAAAATCAATCTCAACGTTAATCCTAACAACATAATAACAAAATACTCGACCACTATACCTAGCATTG
>NW_017131604.1:0-503 GCF_001652005.2 Ceratina calcarata | reverse complement strand
TGACAATGCAAGGAAATAAATAGCAATTAATACATTTTACTGTACAGATTAGACATACCCATTCAACCGCAGCACATGTTCCGAGGAATCATGGTCAGTGGGTCAGAGTACCGATTTATACCGCTCGTAGGTAAAACAGATGGTCGGCCACAGCTGATGTTCAGAGCAGGTCAATGACCTGCACTTGCTGTTCTCTTCCTTCCGCGATCACAGTCCCTTTCTCACTATTAATTCTTTCTATTTTACGTCTTCTTTTTCACTTTTACTTTATACTCTGCACTGTACGATTATTTTTATTTCAAACGGGTTCGAAAAGAAAAAGTGAAAGTTTATTATTCGTTATTTTCTCAAATTGCTTCGTATTAAGCAGAGCGCTTGTTCATATATATATATTTATATTTGTTCATATATATATTTATATATATATATACACACACTATTTCATTGTCTATGTGTATGTGTGTGTGTGTGTGTATATATATATATGTGTACTATTCCATTGT
>NW_017131603.1:0-503 GCF_001652005.2 Ceratina calcarata | reverse complement strand
TCATTGGTCTTGATTGTATAAAAAAATTCAAATTAAACCAGAATGATAAACTTGAGATTGAACAAAATAATTTAGATAATAGCTACAAAAAAGAAAGTTTAATAATTCCCAATACCATGGGTAAAACAGAAAGAGTGAATATCTCACATGCAAAAGAAGATCAAAAATTTGAGTTGACAATAAATTTCAATGAAGACATTGAAACAAATAATTTTGAAGCGGCAACAAACGATTTAAACGAAAAAATGAAAAATAAGATAGAAGATCTAATAAATGAATACTCAACGATATTTGCAAAAGATAAATTTGACGTGGGAACAGTGAGGGACTACGAAGCAAGGATCGACTTGAAAATAGAAAAATACTGTAGCAAAAGACCGTATAGATGCACTATAGAAGACAAGAAAGAAATCGAACAACAAATCGCAAAACTCCTAGAAAAAAAACTGATTGAAGAATCATATAGTCCTTTTGCGGCCCCGGTCACATTAGCATTCAAAAAG
>NW_017131602.1:11693-15072 GCF_001652005.2 Ceratina calcarata | reverse complement strand
GTCCTTTAAGAAGGGAGAAAGAACAATTAATTATTTCCTTATTATTTTTATTAATTCAGCCTGTATAAGTAGTAAAAATATAAAATTTAAACGTTTTCATTTATGCGGTTCTGTGGAAAGCAATGTAGACTTTCTCTCGCGGTCCTTGATTACTTTTTCAATTTAAAACACGTATCTACCTTAGTTATAAGTTAAATTAAATTGTCACTTCCATCTTGGCGTTCAGAGACGCCATGCGCGGCACAGCACTTATACATTTTATCCTCTTCTTGCTTATGACTTTCATACGATAACTTTCGCACAGTACTTTTGCGCGATGCTAGCATGAGGAATTCATCTGGTAAAGTATTCAAGGTTTACCCACAGTTTCATGGTTAGATTCATCTTACGTTAGCGCGTTCGTTAGACTCGCTCGCTCGCCCGAAAATCGCCCGGGGTATGTTGGGGCGCGGCGTCTCCGCGTTGTACAAATTGACCGGCGCGAAGGAAAGTGCGGTCAGTACAGGCTGGTTTCATGTGGCTTGGTCAGTTTTTGATGTGGCAACGAGCTATCAATAACGTCCGTCAAACACTATACGCAGCTACTCCATTGCATTGAAATGCTTTTATATCACAAAAATCGATATTTTTTTAATTCGTTGCTCTCTGTGATTCAGTGTATTTTTTTAATTCGTTGTATTTTTTTAATCCGTTGCTCTCGTTTCATCCTTTGTTTCAAATTTTTGTACCCACGATTAATCATACACATACATTGTAAATCTGTACTGTAGCTTATTTATTCATCGAAATTTGTGAATTTTCGTTTCGAAACTGGGAGTTTAATTAAGGATGCGAATATTTATTATCAATGTGGTACTTAAAGGCTTATAGCGAACTCAAAACGATATTTGGTATTTAGCGTTCAAACGCAATCTGGAAATTTATTAGTTATAAGGCAAGGATTAACGGTTCAGCATTAAATACGCGAGGAGCGGTGTGTGGTTCGGTTACGATAATAGATACTGGGAGGAATGAATAGAGCTCGATGACGTAGTGTAGTTTTGACAAATTGGATAGTATGTATCGCGATTACGGTGACGCGAATTATTTCAGAAATAGGTCGTCGACGCGACGGTAATGAACGTCGCTGTTGCGGAACTAAATTCGACCTCTGCTATCCACTACACTCTTAACGTACTAAACGATTACTTCCGTCGCTGAATGATGGTCATTGCTGTGTCAAACTGCATTCTAATATTTCTTAGTATTTAGTTATCGTTTTAAGAACATGTTCAACAAAATTGCAAGCAAAATAGATATGTAAATAAGAAAATAAGAATATATTATGTAAATGAAAGTCTATTAGCTTACAATTTACAAATAAAGACAATCTGTAAATTATAATCGTAGTATTTCTAAATGGATGAGCCAGAGATCAAAGATGGCTTCTTTAACACGGAAAGGACTTAAATTAAATGATCGTCTTTTGAAATATACATATTAATGACTCTAATTTCATTTGTCTATTAGCTGATATCCTGAGAATCACCTGTACTTTCGACTCTCAGTCTTTTGGTTAAAACAGAAAAAGCATTCGGCGTGCTTAGATCAGTTACAATAATTTTCCAATACTCTCGTACTTTTCCAAGTATTTCTCCACCACCACTACTTTTATAAAAATAGATATTGATTCCTTTCATGACCTACTAATCACCACTACGATTCACAATACGGTTTACGATAATATTTAAATTTCAAGCATACATAAAAAAATAGCATTGGTAGTATTTAACATTAACAGTGGGTATTGATAAAACGGAGCAAAGAATGTCAAAAATATACTGACAAATGTCAGAGAAGCTACGTGATTACTCTAGCTCAGCCTTAAGACTGTGTGAGTCATAAGATCTTTGGTCAAGACAGTTAATGGGTATATTAGTTCCCATGAAATTTAGAGTGGTTAATACCGATGGCGAATGGAGCGAGGATTATAAAACGGACGAAATCGCACGAGCCCGGAAGACAAGACGCGGTACGCGGATAACGGGTTCTCTATTGTATTCTGAGAGAGATATCACGACCAGTGCATTACTGTATACACGTTTACATTTCTGGCGAGCCTTCTGGCGCCGTGATTACGGCAGACTGATGCCAGTAATTTCTCAGTAGAACTGCCCACTTACGAAAGTTTCCTCGTGGCAGGCTGACTTATAGTCCGGAACTTCCGATCCTCGCCTCCGCCTCCACCATTCCCGCTCCAAGCGCACGGTTGAGCGGCAACTCGCTTTTGTACACGTCGCGCTGAGAAGCAAATATTGCGTTGATAATCGGCTTATAATAAACGATAATGATCGAATCAAGGCATGCCATCACTCGGGTTATTTGTATTTTCTTGAACAGGTTCACCAACAGTCCTAGCAAACGTGCTATCTCTCTCTCTCTCTCTCTCTCTTACTTGTGAATAAGCGATTTGAAATTCGAAACAATTTGAAAGACAAATGTCGTGATCAATCCCGAGAAAAGCATGTAGACGAGCTACACACCACTCGCTTTCTACGGATTTGTCTACATTTTCGACGCATATGGAAGTTGCTTCCAGTAGTATGTGCTTTAAGGCTCTTCGGTATCCACTCACAAAATTGTTTCGACTGTACCAGTGTACTGTTCATGTTCACTCGTAACCGCGTATGATCGAACGTCATGGACAAGGTTTATTCGGTGGCATGCAAGATTAACACGAGAACCGAGGGTTGGAAAATGGACCAGTGCGAAACACGAAACGGAGCTGCGGGCCGTGTGAAAAATTCAGACGGGATGCAAATCCGAGACACGTCTGACGCGGGTGCCCTCCGTTTTTTTCTCTGGTTGGTCGCAGCGCTTTTGTACGAGGAAACGTCGTTCTTGTAAGGAACGTAGAATTCTTTTACAGCGGTCCGGAGTTTTAATACGTGCCTCTCGACACTTTGCATTCGAAGACGTGGGGGCGCGCTACCGCTATGTCGTTGCGCCGCGAAATTTATGCTCCCGAGGAAATTGAAATTTCACCCCTGGTGAATTTCGAAATAAGCCCGGCGCCCGGGCTCCTCCTTCGGGCACGGCCCGAATTTAATAACCGGATTATTTCCTTGAAACAGAAGAGAGAAAATGGGTTTAATGGTATCGATTTGAAACGACGGACATTAGCCGCGAACGCGAGCTGATACGTTAATTAAATCCCATTGAGAGCACTCTGTTATCGCGTGCAACTCTAGTTTCGGTTCTTTGGTCTCCGCGGGCTGTTCGATGATGCTACTTTAACTGTCAATATGAGGTTGTTGATATACTTTTTTCGTTCGTATTTTTCCAATATTCCCTTTTCACCCAGAAGTATATTTCTCTTCTAATATTGTGTGTGTTAGAC
>NW_017131602.1:7611-9635 GCF_001652005.2 Ceratina calcarata | reverse complement strand
CTTTAGAAACGCATTTTTTAAAAAGAAAACAGACGTCGGAAGAACATTGCTAATAATAAACAACAACAAAAAATTTTCGATTTTTCCGAGATTTTTCCAAGGGGTACCCCTTCAATTTCTTCCAAATTTTCGTTTTTCGCCAATAACTCCCAAATCGTGGGACATACGAAAAAGTCTTTTTAAAGTGCATAAATTTTTGGGATTGACTGTATAGCCAATACATCCTTAAGTCGTGTCAGAGAAGCTCTTCTACTCATTGACAACATCATACAAATGATTATTATTATATTATTTATAACTGTTCACATTTTGAAATAGGATCAGGAAAATCTTTATCTGGTCGATGATAAGTAAAACTTCTGTGATTTTTTTTTTTATAAAAAACGTGTTCGTTGTTTCTTCGGAGAACGTATCGGGGATTCTCATAGGAAATCCAGATTCAGTGGTCGGCGAGTTGCGTTGAAACAATAAAATCCGAGCGTCTGGACCTACATTTCGTCCGACCTACATTTTGTTGTTGCGCAATTTTATCTACCGACTTTATATAATTAAGCGGCGCGGCTGCTACAGGGTGGGATTGCTGTCTTCCTCTTTTTTCCCTGATCTTATTTAGGCCAAATGAACGGTCCTCTTGTCCGCTCACTCGTGACCCGCTGATTAAAAAGCCGTGGCCTACGACCAACCATTAGTAGTTTATCGGAAAACTCTTTATAATACTTTTGGTGTTCGAGTATGGATAATGTTTTTAAAGAGTTCAATACCTTTAGAAACAGTAATGGCTCTTCATGGTTTCCTCTCGCAAATTAATTATTTTAATGTTTTAAATGAAAGTATAGGAATCTTGTTTATAAAAAACTCTGTGAGTTTATCATTTCACACGAAATAATTTCAATCTACATTAAAACATCGTAACGTGAAATCTTGTGAATCTTTTAAAAGAAACATCGATAGACTTTTGTCTGTCGTCAAGTTCGTGGAGTTAATGAGTAAAAAAAAACGGCCACAATATCTTTGATAAAAGTGCCGTGGTATCGTTCCACATCGACTTTTCAAGCGACTCCCACATACAGTGGAGGTAACCCGCAAAAAGAAAGGGTACACCGTGCGGACACGGAACTCATTTACCGGTTCATTCATTCGAAGAATCAAGAATGAAAGGTTGTTCGCTGAAGGAAACGGGTCCAGCGTGCCAGATCGGCATCTTGGATAAAAAAGTATGGATCCGTCGTCAACGACCTATGTACGGCCATTTCCCATTCATAGCGGGTGCACATTGTATAACAGAAAATCTCCATTACTTTTCACAAACAAGCGCCGCTTGCATATTTACTTAATACGAATATTGATGATTCTTCTGCAATTTATCAAGTCGTTGTTTGATAATTGTAAATTTATGATGCTTGAATATTTCACAGAAACACAATGAGTATATCGTGGAAAATTGTTAAGAAGAATATAAGTTTTTGATTCATTTTCGATCTCTTTTATTTTTACACGTTAAGTAGTGTAATCGCCTTTTCTTCCTTTCCACTTTTTCTGTATTCACAACGAAGTTTTATTTTATCCCGTCACCTCGTATTTCCCTTGAAACGGATTATTCTTTTTGTTTTTATTCGCAAATTTGTCGCTCACTTCAAGTTCATCTGAGCCCGAAAGTAGGGAAAGTTCATCATCCACGTTTCTTGAAAAGTTACGACGTAACTTCTTTCCCATTTCTTGCGGCATTAGCGGGTCTACCTCGAAATATCTGAAGACACGCGCAAATAGACTAGATATGTCATAATAATGCAGAATTCATACGCTTTCATGCTGGCGATTGATTGTGTTTGATTGAAAAGTTGCTTTATCGAGCGTCCTATTTCTTATTCCTTTCAAGTATGAATAAAGTATTGAACGATTCATTATTTATACCAACAAACAATTTTATCAGAAGTTCAAACCTCATATTTGCAATTGTAATGAAAACTTATAAAGCCAATTGTCGTCTTAACAAACACGTTTGTAAACAATAAACTCTGTTATAC
>NW_017131602.1:0-6328 GCF_001652005.2 Ceratina calcarata | reverse complement strand
TAATAATAGAGTCAGCTCTTGATTCGTTCTCTCGACCTGTCATTAAACGCGAAAAGCAATTAAAGTTTTTCTCTTTTTCCTGGGAATGGATGTGAGAATTTGTCTTGGGCAGCCGACAGTCGCGCGTTTATTCTGGAGAAGCCGGCGACTTTACTGATAGAAAGAGGAAGAAATCGGATTTCTAGTTGAATTTCAAATTGAAACCAACACGGAAATCGCGTTTATAAATACGACGTCAGAATATACAGAATGCAAACTTCCTTGCAAATCCTACCTGCGTTTGTATTTAATTATTAAACTTGTGTTTACTTTTTGTTAATGACACTACACATAAGAGGGTATTGCGAGGATGATACTTTCATATATTGCTTTGATCGATTTTTCATTAGAAAAGAATTCGGTTTTCGAAGCTCTCGTTATATATTAGCAAAGAATAGTGGTGAAAAGTGGATCTCGTCGACGCTGATTAATGAAAGCAATAAGTACTTAAGTGTATATCTCATGGCGCCAGGTGGCGGATCAAATTCTTATCGAAATCATAATTTACGGTACTGTCCCGATTCCTCCGGAGTAATGAATATATTTATAACAATTGTCCAGGCGGCATAGCATAGCATTTCGCTTAATAAATTCAATTTTTATCCGAATGCAAAATAACCGGTACATATATACACGCAGTTGGCCGTAATTCCTGGCAACGATTCATATTTCTTATGTACAGCGTTTGCACAAGCAAGCAGGGAAACACGTCGGAATACAAAATTTCCAACTGTGCGAGGTATTGCTTGCGCATAGGGTAAATACCGAAAACTAGAGTGTCTTATATTTTATACGTATTTCCTGGAATAAGCATACAAAACTAAAATTAAACAATTCATGTGAGCACTTTTAATTTTGTCTTGTATTTTAACGAATCAAAACGTTCATGCTTTATAATTATAATTTTAATATTAAATATAATTATAAATATATATTAAACTATAAAATACTGTGATGGTAAATGGATATATTCTGAAAAACTATTTCCTACTATAATCATAAAGGATACGTGCTAGTTTTAAATACATGAATCCGCTTTGTAAAACATGATAATTTAATGCTGTTTCATTTCACTAGAATGTATTCTTACAATGTCGTACACGTGAAAAAATTCAACGAGGATTCAAGAGTAACTTAGTTTTCCATTTTTCCTTTGTCTACGCTCTACACCGTCTTTATTGTCTTTCGTGACCGCGCGGAGGATGAAGGAAACGACGTGTCGCAATGACCTGTGGCGCGTTCTTTTTGGCAGCGTGCGAGAAATACGACACAGCGCACAAAGGGTCGCAGGAACACGGTGATTTCTGCGCAAATTTTCTTTAGCAGCTGACTGAAGCGAAATGCCAGGTTAAAGAGAAGTCCGTCTTCGTGCACACGTAACCGAGTGAAATGCTCAAAGAGCCAGAGGATAGGGCAAGATTTTCAGGATTCTGAAGTTAAACGCAAAGGTTGCGATAGTTGCCCGACTACGTATCCAGAAGGGCTCGTTCTTGTTTCACTAGGGAATTGATAGGGATAGCCGGGTAGCCAAGAGCAAAGCCCAGTCGAACTTCAACTTATAGCACCCTGCGCTACCGCACGAAGTTACAGAGCAAGTTTACGCGTGGTCAATTTCGATCCCTTCAGTTCTCTCTGTCTCTCTCTTTCGTGTTCTCTCTGGCTGCGTTTGGAAAAGTTTATTTATAGTTCTTGAACACGGTGACCATTTTCCACGTCTCGGTCTCAATTTTACATCCTCATTATTGAAACTTCGGTCGTCCCTTTGATTCTCCTCCACGTCTCTTTCGTTTTAGTCTATGTCGCTTTACGTAGTTTGTGAGAGCAACTTTTATACCTTCGGATCGTTCGCCTGGATCTAAAGAAGATACCGCGACTTCCTTTCACGAGTTTTCATACGTTACTTTAATGGTATTCAGACTAATCAATTTATTTTTCGCGCTCTATTTTTAATAAGTGTTTGTGGTAAGTGCAAACGATCTCACCTCACCGTTTTCATTATTAAACAACAATAATTGTGTTTTGATGAGCGTGAACGTGAAGGAGTATCTTTGAAAAGCTTTGGTGTTATATCAGCAAGAGATCCAAAGAAAGCCTTTAAAAATGATTGCAGCATTTGCACTTATCAGAGATAAACTTTCGTCATAAAGTCTGCAAAAGTAGAAAAGTCAAATAGACCATTTGGAGCGGTATAAAAGTACCATCAATGGGACACGTGTTGGCCATATTTCTCATTTTACCTACTTGTACGTAATATGCACTTGCATGCTACGGGAAACTGCGATTCCCGACGATATTTACTAGCTCTACTGTCATTTGCACGTTTTCCAATTTTACTTGCTTAGTTGCCATAGCTTTGTCTTAATCCTACTTCAAATATATTTCTCTCGATAGAGTTATTTACTTGTTTATTACATGAATATATCGAAAACTAATAATAATGTATACGAACTATTGCACATTTGCTTTACATTTCATTTAACGTTCTACAAAAGTGTGTAGAAGTTAATAAAAATAATTACTTGAATAGTAAAGGTGAAATAAAGGTGCAGTAAAAATTAACTAGAAATTCCATAAGCTGACTTACAATTTGGGGGAGATATTTCCCTAGAGTATACATATTTTATTGTGATGATGCAATTCAGTTTCTGCTCCCAACTTTCAGAGCAATTAATTCCTATTACACAGGGGGTACCTGTTACTCGCTCTTGTTTGCAAAGTATGTCTTATTGCCTGGCGACATTAGCAACCGGTGGTTCCATAGAATAAAAATAGGTACACTTTACACTTCTCGGATAACTACTAGCACTGCGAATTTTCTGCCTTCACCCACACAGCCTAGAACTTATGTACGTCTGTTTTATAATTTCTTTATGTACAGATTCTTACTGCAAAAAAGTTCGTTCTTTCATTTAGCCTGACCCTTATTTTTGTATTTACGAATAATCGGACTTGGTGTCAATTACAATAGTGTGTTATACGTACAATTGTAAAATAACTTTTTGTAATGGTAGTTAAAAAGACATTTAAAAGTAGTCAATAGTTATTCGCTAAAATACATATACAGAATTATTGTATTTAAAATCGAGATACAGTTATCTTGCACAGTCATCCAGACTTAATTTACATAAAAGGATAGCTGGAAATAAATCTCTTGTTACTCGACGATTCGAGCAACGAATCTTCTGCTATCCTTTTCGATCTCCCGATGAACAGTAGGTAGGTATAGCTGTAGGCTCCTAATACAGCGGACTTAATGGGTTCGTAAATCGTCGCGGATTAACCAGAACGACAGAATTTAAACGTCCCGTGCACTCGTCTCGTCCAATTAGATCGGATACGAGCCGTTCAGTCATGCGCTCACATAATCGTCGAACGTCTCTCGAACGACGAACAGTTATTGTTTGACTCCTTTCCCGGGCATTCTCACGCTTTAGTCAACGGTAATCGATGGATCCATGCCAACGCCTAGGTATACTATACTTACTTTCCCGAATGTTCCCATTCCTTCCAGTTCCCGCTTGGTTACCCTTAAACGTCAGTCCATTTTGCGGCCAGACTGGAAATTTCCTAACAGGTAGCCTTTTACCTGAGCTAACGTGCTCTCTTATGAGCAATTTTTGCAGCTTCTGTGTGGGTTGTTACGCGCACGTCCTTGTGAAATGGGATCCTGCGCGGTTCTTGGAAATAGTTGCGGGTAGGTCATGGAGTTTCTTGCTGGTCTCTGCCAATGGTTCTTGCAGAAGTTTTTTCCTAAATTACTAATTTTCTCCTATAGAAATATTTTTGTTCCATCAAATCTATGTACCTTAAATCTTGCAATTTCCGAAATACTAGTTCGTAAATTTAACGTCACTTAATTTCTGTCTGCGCAAACACAGGTTTCTGGGTCGAATAACGTGCTAATGTAACTATATAGATAGCTGTATGTTTTTTTTTTATAGAACGCAATTCATTTTTGGGTCAAGTTAAATTTGAATTTCAGTCAGCAGCTTCGGAATGTATCTACAACGCATTTAACTTACGAATTAAATTAAAATTGCAATGATGTCTGCATGTGCATAATTATAGTTGTATACATATAGCATGAATTTGCTAGAGATAGCAATTATATAATTAAAACGTTAAAGAGAATCCAAACTTTTGACATTGGATATAAGAATTTCAAACTTCTTTTAATGCCGTCAACACTTTTGTTTTTTACTGTAAAATATTGCATCGAAACGTCAAGCGAAAAATATTACTTTTTGACCAAGTTTCGCGAACACAACAAATCAACTGGTTTGAAATGCAAAGACAAAAAAAGAATGTTCCATAAAGAACGGTTGACAGGAGGAGTTAATAATTAACAATGATAAAGCGTCGTAATTCTCCGTGACGAAGAGCAGGAAGAAAAATGAGCGACCAACTCTGTGAATGATATATAGAACCCATTAACTATAGACGAAGTCGAAACGAACTTACGATTCCGCAAAAATAGAGCAACTCACTGTTTTATGTGTGCAATGGAAGAATGACAGAATTTTAAAATGCGTTATGCAGAGGTCAAATATGATAAAATATTAATTTAGATTAGCCGACCCTTTTATCTGCCACATATTTAAAAAAGGATTACATTGATTCTTTTAACACAAACGTTCTTCTTCAACAGACAGTTTTTATTTCTCTCTTCTATGTACAGTTTCTTAAGAATAAATCAGTCTGCACGTTAACCGGAAGTAACTCGAAAACGTAGGTAGCGCATATGAATGAAATACTTTAACATATTCCGACAAAGTACGTGAGAGAAGTTGAACACATCTTAAAACTTCGAAACAAAACTTCTGGTTCTTTTCCGAAGTCGAATTTCCAAGTATTTCTCATGACCAGGAGAAAAAATCGGAATGAACCTTTTAACCCCGATCGATAATTCTCTCGTGAACAGGCGTCGCGTTTCACGGGGCAGTTTATCGCACCTATGCGTGTCAAGAAAGTTTCCAGGTGACCACGCGAACGAAATGTGAAAACGGTAAATTGGCTACGCTTGGCATACGCGTTTCACGGCGAACAAAGGGTTGGCTGCGGGAGTGCACAATACGCGCTCGAAAAGTTGTCCACCGACGGGGGGTTCTTGGTCGACCGGTTAGCTCGCGATCGTTTGACAAAAGTCTTAAAACAAAAAGTCAAGGGCTGGGGTCCTCGTATGAATAGCCTTAGCCTCGCCGAACTTTCGTACGTTGCTTCCGTTTCCTTTGACGAAGTCATCCCGTTGAACAGTACCCATTGTCGTTGACGACGAGCCAACGAGTTTGTCGGCTCGCCACGAGACAATGCCACTTTTGAATCAGTCAGTTTTTTCAAATTGTTGTACGAGCGTTTTTTGGCGGGTTCAGAAGTACATACATGGTGTTGGTAAAATGTAAAGTGTTACGTCCCGCGTATTCCGAAATTCATATAATTATTGTAAATTGATAATTGAAGATAGAACGTGTTGTGCAAAGTATTTTTGAAAATCGTTATTTTGATTGACAGCAGCGATCATTTATAATATAATTGCATGGCCCAGGCTGTATTAAGAACTCGGTCGTGCTTGTTTACAACTGAACATTGTATTGTCCTTTTGATATTTCACTCACACTGTAATGACAGTATTACGTGTATGCCACTGCCCAAGCAATGCCTGATTTATGTCCAAAAATTGCGTTCTCTATAGCGCGAGCATAATGCACGTACGCTCGACGAAGCATTTATAGGAGCATACGTATTATCCATTTCACGAGCAATCAAATATTCGTGTTAGTATATGTACGAACGAGTATTTATATTCGAACTCTGCTGTCAATATTCCCTCGGGTACCGCTGTATATCTGCACAGACATTAATTAGCCAAAACGAAATGAACCATTAAATTACCTTCTGCATTAGCCAAACACACATTTTTCCAGAACTCCTTCGCTGAACCCGTTTGCCCCGGTTGATTCATTGTTCTGCGTGATGCATACTACGCACGTGTGGACGGAGTTCTGTAGTTGCAGGGACATAATGCATGCCGTATTGTATTTTATATAATGTCACGCTAGCAGCCCAGATATTTTTGTTTATTGTATCGTATCTCGGTTGTGCTTAGAATTTAAATGAATTGCGCAACTGGTACAGCTAATGGAAAGATCTTCGTGGTTTCGAATAAAATTTTGCAATATATGTACGTAGGTGAACTTTGAATATGAATTATGTAGCAGAAGTTTCTTGAATTTCAATCATTCCAATGTTAGATGAGTATATATTATATTAGGTTGTTTGGAAAGTAATTTCG
>NW_017131601.1:5706-7001 GCF_001652005.2 Ceratina calcarata | reverse complement strand
GTCAGTGGATAATCGTGACGAGAGGTAAATAACGAGGAAGTAAGTTTCTCTTAATTAAAACTATTGAGTAACGCATTCCACTTTAATGTCTCAATTTCAATTATGCAACTCGCTCATGTTTCAATTAATTGAGATTTAAAAAAATGGGGAAAATTATTAGAAATTAGGAAGATTTGATATATATATTTTTATGTACGATCGAGATTCATGCGAGTACAATTGAAGACAGACGGGATTGCGGAAATAGAGGGTGGGGAGTGTCCTCGATGATTTTGAAAACCGCTAGAGTTCTTGCGTAGATATTACACCCGGTCAATCACGTGCCAGAAGATCATCGTAATATCCAGATAAAACAGAAGTGCACAGCCAGAATTCGGTGCACACCCGGATTACCCGTCGACGCAGTCGTGCCTGAATAGTGATCGAAAATCCTACATAACTAATTTCTACTTTAAACATGGTGCGTGTGTAAACATAAACGTAAACATAATCATTTATATCAAACAATCTTTGTCGAAGAATTTAAACAAATTTTTGTGTTTTATTTGAATTTTGTTGGAATTTTTGAAAATTCTGAACGATTTTTATTCCTATTTTAATTGTGTTTCTGTTTTACGATTTTAGGATGATCTGAACAAGGATCAAATTGCTCGTGAGTAGTGACACTGATTAATACTTGAATNCAGTGGAGTCACTAAATAATTAAATCACACTTCAGATTATTTAAGTATAATCACATTTAATTGATTTTAATTACCATGATTTCGATTCGAACTTATCACTTGTCACAGAGATTAATTGTTTGACGATCAGACGTGAGTGAACGGTGCCGATAGAACTGTCACACTGTGGCTTAGTAAACTAATTAGCAGTGCTGTCAGGGATTCTTATTAACACCGACAGGTGATCGGCAATCATCGGTTAGTCTGAAGGCACTATAAAAAGATTCTTAATCGGGAACCCTTTCATTGTGCTTTGCGAAACGTTGACGCAACGGATGAATGACGGGCCACGTACCAGCCTAAATCAATCACTGATACATTCTGTATAATTGTTTACGTCTTATAAAAATTGCTATATCATAATACATTTCATTATAATTATATCTTATTATAATTTTATAGCAATTTTAATTATTATTAACATTTCTATTGATTTTTATTGTAATAGTTATAGTCTTTTATAATAAATGATTCATAGTACTAACAATTCGGGTTGCACAATTACTAGTGCGGTTGCTATAATTGTTTACGTCATATTGCAACCTTAATAATATTGCATAAATATTGTACAAT
>NW_017131601.1:3265-4413 GCF_001652005.2 Ceratina calcarata | reverse complement strand
AAGCCTTCGATGCGTTCGACCATGACAAGAAGGGTAGCATCGGTACTGACATGGTGGGAACAATATTGACCATGTTGGGGTACGAGCTCAGTGAGAAGACGTTGAAGGAGATCATCACAGAAGTGGACGAAGATGGTAACAAGAAAACCTAACACAAAACCAAACTGTGGTTTTTGCAAACTGAGACATAAATTTGAGAAATCAAATCCAGACCTCAGCAATTTGTTTAAGAATATAAAAAATAATAACAAGCATTTCAGTAATCATTCCAATTAATACTGATTAATATTTTGAGAATGATAAAAGGAGTGAAATTTTGGTGACAGGATCTGGACAACTGGAATTCGAGGAGTTCTGCACGTTGGCTGCCCGGTTCTTAGTAGAGGAGGACACAGAGGCGATGCAACAAGAGTTGCGCGAAGCATTCCGATTGTACGATAAAGAAGGGAACGGGTACATAACCACGGCAGTGTTCCGTGACATTCTCCACGAACTGGACGACAAGCTGACGCCGCAGGAGCTGGACATGATGATAGAGGAGATCGACGCTGACGGTTCAGGAACACTCGACTTTGACGGTACCCACATAACACATTCCAGTTGATAAACCTGATGCCTAGCCTGATCTCTGATGACTCAATAATTTATCAATTATTAATAACAAATAATTAACTTATGAGACACTCTGTATTTATCATTGATTAACATTACGTCATTAATTCACACGATTATTCATGAAGGTACGTTCTCTGTTGCAGAGTTTATGGAAGTCATGACTGGCGGTGACGACTAGATTGCATGGCTGTTAATTAGGATGGACGGCGGCTACGATTAAGCTTGGCTACGATTGACACGAGTGCAACGCTGTTCCGGACACGGAAGCCAATCGGCTCTGTGTTGTTTGATAACCGCGAACGTTTCCGGGTCGGTTGAACGGCAGCTTCCAGTGTCCTTACAACAGCAAACGCCGGGGCGAGAATTTAAAAATGATGGTACAAAAGACAAAAACGAGAGCAAAGATTATACAATCTTCCATCAGGGGATTTAATACACACACACACACTGTCTCGGTTCGATAAACAATATGTACTGAGTAATGTAACAATTTATATGATCTAAGATTGCAATATACAAATCTATAAAAATTC
>NW_017131601.1:0-1600 GCF_001652005.2 Ceratina calcarata | reverse complement strand
TTGCACACAGTGTCATAGTGTCACATTTGGGGTCCTTGAGACTCAATGGGACACATTTTGGGCAAATTTTCTAAAAACTGCATTTAAATGACTTCGAAATGATGAAAGTATTTTGGATTCTGAATGAGTAAACGACTCGAAATTCCATTGGCACTGCTAGTAAAGCTTGGGATTGTGACTGGTTAGAGGCGTGAGGAGTAATAGTGGTTTTTACTTCGATTCTTGTGTCCCTCTGGCTGCGAGATCCTTCCACGGTTGAAGACAAATAGAATAGTGGTCTGCGAGGGACGGAACGCGATCAAGGCCATCGCCGTGCTGGAATGCAGCCAAGTTTATACCAGGTATTACCGATATATTGTGTAATTCTGATTGCTCTTAAGAGTGGATGCAACCTCCATGCAAATCCGTTGCGTGCGTTGCGTGTCCCGCGAGATCGTTTGCCAATCCGCGGTCACTTCGATCGCATTCCTGCGTTACGTTGTATTTTATTCAATTTTATATTTCCAACAAATCAGAAAATGATAAGGCAGGTCTGATTCTAATGAAGGATAAGTTTTATAAAATTTATCTTTTTTTACTGAATAAGAATCGACTGTGAACAGAGTTAATACAACCCTTCACCTTGACCATTGATCCTGTTTCTCTCAATTGTGTCATTAATTGGAATTCCAATAATTGAAAAAAAACCATAATTCTAGTAATTCCCACGGGAAATGAGTCACCCACGTGTGGACAAGCATCAGAATTTTTTGTAAAAACCTCATCGACTTGTATTACGAAACGATAATTAAGCTTTTTCCCAACGACTCCCAGGATAAAATCTAAATGTCCTTTTTTTCTTTTTTTGCCTCTCCCTAAATAAAAAGAGCCTGAAGCATTCTAAGGTCGTTGCATGACGCGAGAATTAGCGTGCAGCGACAAACGCTCGCCGTTCGCGAAAGTAAAAGTTATCGTCGACAGGATCGGCATTATACATAAACGAACGGACCATAAATAATTCCGCATGCTGGGTCTAATCGATCTGGTACCGTGCCGCGGACGGTTGAATCGATATCGTGACGACATTACCAGCCCGGGTAACGGGCCTCTACGCGCAACAAGTACCCGCGTACACTAAAATTTATCTTATCCACTTTCCGCGTTCGAACGTTTCCCAGTCGGTCGAATTATGAAATTGCACACTTTTAGGATGAATTATAATTTGTTTCAAATTAGGTCAGGCTAGGCTAGGCTAAATTACGTTGGGTTAGGTTCCAGTTATTTGATAGAATGTCTCCAAACTTTTAGGACAAATTAGAATTTGGCCAGGTTAGGTCAGGCTAAGCTAGGCTAGGCTAAGCTAGGCTAGGATAGGCTGTTTCGTCAAGGGGGTACCGGTTGTGTGCTTTTTAGCGATCCAGGTGCCCCACTAGGGGTGAAACGGACGGCCACTGGAGTGGTTTTAGTGGGTGGAAATCCTACATATCTTTGAAAGATTTCCCCTCCGTCATAAAAAAAGGATAGGCTAGGCTAAGCTAGGCTAGGCTAGGATAGGCTAGGCTAATCTAGGCTAGGATAGGCTAGGCTAAGGTAGGTTAGGATAGGCTAGGCTAAGGTAGGC
>NW_017131600.1:471018-473666 GCF_001652005.2 Ceratina calcarata | reverse complement strand
ATTTTTGCCTCAAACTAGTTATCTGAAGCCGCGTCTACAAGTTTGTATATGGAAAAAATAAAAGGGGAACTTTGGACTCAGAATTTCACTCTCTTTCACGTCCTCAGAATGTCGTACATTCTGGAACACCCTGTACATGGTCTAAACTTATGACTGGTATGAGCCATGAGCAGGTATGAGTAATGCACGCGTCACTAGTAGTAAAAATGGCGTCGGTGGATGTAGAGCGTATCAAGGTAGGTGTCATTTTTTAAATTTTACACCCGTATCGCGTTACATTTAATGATTTTGCTTGTTCCATATAGTCATTCATACACTCTTCTGTATTTGTAAATATAAATTTATCGTTACGATAGTATATGCGTAATGTTTATAGCTTGAAGGGCGTGGAATCTATTCTGTCATAACAACAATACTCCTGATGTTGCGTTGAATTTATCGTACCATACACGGATAGTACTGTTAATTTCCGGCCGACTTATTATCACTGATGCATTATATGTATTTTCAGTTGGAATCTACCCTGCGTAACTTAAAATTGTCGGGTCACGTTGGATTCGATAGCCTCCCCGATCAATTAGTAAATAAATCCGTTCAGAATGGATTTATATTTAACATTCTTTGCATTGGTAAGAAAACATTTTTATTACGTGTTGATATGTAGGCATACTGAAGATTTCTTTCTATAATTAATTACTCGCATTTGTAATAGGTGAAACTGGGCTTGGGAAATCGACCCTCATGGATTCTCTTTTTAATACCAGCTTCGAATCTACTCCAAGTCCCCATAATCTTCCCTCTGTGAAACTCAAAGCCCATACTTATGAACTACAAGAGAGCAATGTTAGATTGAAGCTTACTATTGTTGACACAGTTGGCTATGGGGATCAAATTAACAAAGAAGATAGCTTTAAGGCTGTTGTCGATTATATAGATGCTCAATTTGAAGCTTATTTGCAAGAGGAGTTAAAGATCAAGAGATCTTTAGCTACATATCATGATACTCGCACTCACGTTTGCCTATATTTTATTTGCCCAACAGGACATGGGTAAATATTATAACAAGATATATTTGTTTGTGTAATATTTATCTGATCTTATTAACATTTAAATACTATCCTAGGTTAAAATCGATTGATCTAGTCTGTATGAAGAAGCTCGACACAAAAGTTAATATCATTCCTATTATTGCCAAAGCTGATACAATATCAAAAACAGAACTACAAAAATTCAAGGTATGTTATAAAAATTATTAAGAAACAATATATAGGTCTTCGTATATACTAGAAGTTTTATATTTATTGTTTGTTTTAGACTAAAATTATATCTGAATTACAAAATAATGGGGTACATATTTATCAATTTCCCACCGACGATGAGAGTGTATCTGAAGTAAATACGACTATGAATGCCCATGTACCTTTTGCAGTAGTTGGTAGTACAGACTTTGTTC
Organism: Ceratina calcarata; assembly: GCF_001652005.2. NCBI lineage: Eukaryota > Metazoa > Arthropoda > Insecta > Hymenoptera > Apidae > Ceratina > Ceratina calcarata. Next base: position 472,213 of record NW_017131600.1, on the reverse strand, counting down.
GAGTTGGAAATAAAATGATGCGCTCTCGCCAGTATCCATGGGGCACAGTACAAGGTAAATTGGAATACTGTCAACTAACATTTTTCATCGTAATCTTCATTGAATTCTTCTCTTTTAGTTGAGAATGAAGCCCATTGTGATTTCGTTAAATTGCGTGAAATGTTAATAAGAACAAACATGGAAGACATGAGAGAGAAAACCCACTGCCGTCACTACGAGTTGTATCGTAAAAAACGATTAGAACAGGTAATTGTTGGAGCAACAGATTCTCGTGTTACATGATTTCAGCATAGTTACTTGCAATTGTAATTTTTAGATGGGATTTAGTGATGTTGATAGCGAGAATAAGCCAGTCAGTTTTCAACAAACCTGTGAAGCAAAGAGATCTCTTCATCTACAAGAGCTTCAACAAAAAGAGGATGAAATGCGACAGATGTTTGTCGTACGAGTGAAGGAAAAGGAAGCTGAGTTAAAGGAGGCAGAGAAAGAGGTAAAAATATTATGTTTATAATATGAAAAATCAATTACTCGTGAGTCAGTATCCTATTCATACAACTTTAACTACATATTTACATGTATATTTTTCAGCTTCACATAAAATTTGATAAACTGAAGAAAGACCATACGGAAGAAAAGAAGAAATTGGAAGAAAGCAGAAAGAAACTTGAGGACGATATATTAGAATTTAATAGACGAAAGGCACAGTTCGCTCAGCAACCTCAGCACCACACCTTAACATTAGGAAAAAACAAGAAGAAATAAACGACGCCAAAAAACGGTACAAGATGTAATACACTCCATTTCATACTGCTATGTATAACTATTATTTCATAATCACCTGACATAGCATCACTGAGATTATGATTAAATTATTAAATATCCTCGAAAGTAGTATTTTCTATTGTATTCTTAATGGCATTTTCTTTCATTTTAAATTTTACTTTGATTAGACTGATTATTGTGATGAGAATGACGTTTACTAAATTTAATTTACTTTTTGTATTAACATGTATACATTTAGAGAAATAAAGATATATTTGTTACTTACAAATTTAATAGTTTATATTTCTTTAATCACCGTACGCATCGTATTTGAGAGATTCGTAATTAAATATTTTATTGTTCAACAAAATGTAACAATTAACACAATAGCATGGTATTTACGTCAAATAAATTTAACGTTATTTGCGATATA